>NW_024885111.1:479518-509805 GCF_019232065.1 Centrocercus urophasianus | reverse complement strand
TTTTTTTTTTTTTTTTTTTTTTTTTTTTTTTTCCCCTCTCTTTTTTCTGCTGTATTTTCTGGTACAGCTCTTGGATGATATAGGTGAATTTCTGGTTCTTCAGTAATGCTGAACACAATGCTGAATTCAGGTTCACTGTAGCATTGCCTGCAATCAGAAAGCTGATAGTGACAGACTTGCATACACTTAGCATTGATTACATTATTCTAGCTAGTCTAAGCATGAACATTTGTGTTAATTTGCTTTCCTTTGTCTACGTAAAGACCTGTAAACCTTGTTTTCTCCAAGGATTTAAAAATTTTTTTTTTTAAAAAAGCAAGCTGGGGAGACTTAATAAAGGTTAAGATTTAATAGCATTTGCAGTGACTTATTTGATTTGGATCTACCTCAGACTGAAGCGTGGTCAGCTTTGGGCTGGCAGAGAGGTGCAGTTCTGTGTGATCAGTCATGTGGATGAGAGGGATTTTTTTTTTTTTTTTTTTCTTCCCAAACATATCTAAAGAAAGTGCAAGGGTTTTAATGCTAGCTCTGTAATCCGCTCTTCCTTTATATAAATGTAGAGGGGAAGAAAGCTGTTGCTATAATACAAAGAGTAACTTCAGTTGTGAGGTAAATAAGTAACATTGGCATAGTATACAGCTCAGTGACTCAGTTCTTCAGCAAGTAAATGTCTACTCTTAATTGTATGCCTGGTAGCTATGAGATTCTGGCTGCAAAAACATCTACTTGCATCTTACTCTCAACAGGTCATGGCACTAAACCAACCTTTCAAAAGTAATTAGGGATCTCTTCCTTTCAGTGTGCGTGTGATAACGCGGAGCTGTTTTGCTCTGTTTGTCCCTGCCTGCTTATGCTGCAGTGGACTGCTTGAAGTCTCATCACAAGTTTGGTGAACACAAATAACCTTTGTGTAATGTTTAGCTTTTTTTGGTATAGAATTATATTAAATATCAATGGTGGGGACTTTCCTTGTTTGATGATGGTTGTTCAGGGAAAACAGATTCAGGAAGGAGCGTTAAGCAGTGTTTCTTGAAGATCTGGACTCCCTCTTTCCCCTTACATTCCTCTTGGCGTTCTAGATGTTGAACTTTAATCTCGTGTCTACAAGCCTGAAGTAGAATCTTGATCCTGTTCAAGTTGATGAAATTTTTGTTATTGGCTGAATGAAAGCTAGGATGTAATGCCTTGTGATCATCAGTGCACCAGACTTGATTCCTATTGAGAAAAGCATGTATTTATCACTGCTGGTTCCAATGTCAGCAACCTTCCTTCCTGCCTTCAAAGTCCCATCATCCAGCAAAAATAAGTACCTAAATACATTAGTTGAGGGAAGTTGGGAAATAAGTGCATCCTCTAGCGGATCTCAAAGTGTTTGTCTTTCCTTATCAGACCCGTAATGATAGTGCAGCGATGGCAGCTTAATGATAGCAGCCCCAATGACGCCATTCAATGCCAAAGAGGTGAAGATTGCACATTTTATTTTGGAAAATAATTATGCAGCTAATTACAGCACTTGACTTTCGTCCTTCCCTTCCCTGTGTTCTTGGGGAAGCTGGTTTGCTCAGCTTGCAAAAGACTGCGTCAGTTTTTCTAAAAGGTCAAAAGACTCTTGTATTATGATTTGTAATTGCTGGTAATGGTGAATAAAGTAAATAATGCACAATTTTGCATCATTTAACACACTGCTTAACTTCCATATTACTGGTTCTATTCTATTGTGTGTCTGAGTACATGCTTAACTGAGTAGTTGTGTGAGGGAGAACAAACTAGAAATAGGGATCTGAATTCTTGTGGAAATTCTTATGAGGAATCTTGAATACAGTTTCTGAATGTAGTGATCAGACCTAATAATATGGAACAATCTGTTTTAGGAGGCTTTTAAAGTATCCAACTGTCTACTGAAGACATGAGTGTATTTCAGTTGAAAGCAACTGCAGTGCCATTTCAAAAGTATTGTAGTGGAAAAATCTTAGTAGATTTTGACCCCGTATGGCTTTGAAACCTCAGCTGGCTTGCAGTGAGAATATGCTCATATTTACATATGCAAGCTCTAATACATGTTTTATAAAGCTTTCTTCTTTTTTCTTACCCTCCTCCAAAAATAGCTATAGAGATGAACCACCCCAGCCCCCCCTTACACCATTATTCTCGGGGAGCCAAATACAATTTCCATCCTTTATCCTTTGGTCAACTGTTCAGTCCCAGGTTATGTAATTGTTCTGCCTTCAGACTGCAGCATGTTCCCTCGCAGTTTAGATCGGCTGTAAGTCTTGATTCAGTCTGATTCATTTCAATTTGCATAATCTCTTTAGCCCTCTGTATTTCATTTAGACACCAAAGATTTAGTTTCGTTACAGCCGTGTGTCATTTATCATTTACTTGTCTTCTTTCAGAGTTTGATTTAATCCCCTTGGTTTACTTTAAGAGACAGATCTCTTATCCGCATGGTGCTCTACTCTGCTGTGATTTTGAAGCTCTTGTATATTCTACCTTGATCTTCCTTATTGTGATATTTATACCATACCTGGAGATAAAGCTCCTCATCTACAATTTAAAAAAAAAAATAAAAATTGAACAAGTGGCCGGAAAATATACACAGGGACACTTGTGTTCTGAGGATGTTTTCTTTCCAGTGCTTTTTCTTACAATTGCCAAGCCAGTGTTTCCTTATAGGTTGTCAATATGAAGTTGTTGATTGGAATCCAGGATTACATCGAACCTTGTTACTGGATAACTATGTGAGAGGAGGTATGTCAGTTTTCAGTTCCCTCTTGTCTCTTATATTTCTCTTTTTGTTGAAAATCTTTTCGAATACAGCTTGCAGCAGCTGTATGCTGTAATTGAGCATACAGCAGAGTTGTATCCAGCTATGTGCTAATGCCAAAGTCCTTCAACAAGAGGTAAGTTTCAACATTAGCACACAGTATTTTTCTCTGGGCGAATCCTTCTGATTATTTTTGCTTTCCCTATTCTGACCTGGCAAATAGATTATTGGGCAAAATTCTCTTTGGAATGGGTACAGTACTGATTTGTAGAACTTCTCTGATAATGAGGTTTTATTTATACTTCTAATTTTTGCTGTAAAATACAGTGCATGAAGGGCCGTATTGGAGTGATGTTCTTCTGTAATTAGTGGACTTTCTGACTTAAATAGTTTTCTGTACCTCACCTCCACATCTTGAGGCTGTGATTGATGAGATGAGACTGCAATGTGAGTGCTCCCACTTGTGATACTGCCTGATGCTCAGTGTGAAGGAAAAGCAATGAGAGGGGGAACATTTACAGAACAGTGTGGGATCTTAGTACATCTTCTGAAACAGTGGTTCAGAAACTTCAGCAGGCAGAGGTGGCATCTCATAAAATAACCCTGCAATTGCTCACACAGTCAATGCTGTGAATGAATCTGTCCTTCAGGAGTTCCTCCAATCTCTCTTTAAGTCTGTGTAGCTCAAATATTTGCAAGGCTGCATTAAAAATCATCTGTTTTATGGTTTCAGAGCATTCTGTGGTCTTTGGAGGCTGATGTTCTTGGGGATGCCCAAGGTCAGTCTGGATGGGGCTTTGAGCACCTGACCGAGCTACAGATTTACATCCCTGTTCATTGCTGGAGAGTTGGGCTAGATGGCCTTTTAAGGGTCCCTTCCAGCTGAAATGATTTTTATGATTGTATATTGTAAACTTCTTTGCAGTTACAAGGACTGAAATTCTCCTGTTTTCTATTTCCTATGCAAAGAACTCTGGAGCTTAGGCAATAGAATAACAAGGGGTTGGCAACGCTAGAGTAAGAAAATGAACTCTTTACGTTCTTATGTAATTCTGTTGTAAATCATAGTAACAATCATATCTACCATATTCTTAAACAGCTAGTGGAATGCCTCTCCTACTTGTGGCGGATCAATCTGATGCCTTTGCTCTCATTTACATATATTTGGTGAAGATCTGTATTCTCCAACAGTAATTTATTGGAGGAAAACAAGCCTGGCTGGCTTTGCATGGGGATTTGAGGATAGCATATTGAAGCCTTCCCAAAAGAAAGAGGCTACTACAGTGTGGGAAGAAGCGGGCCATTCTCTATGTCTGTAACATTAGACTAAGAAGTATGGTCTAAGCTGCCCCAAGGGAGGGTTGGTGCAGAGGCTGGGAGCAGCTCTGCATCTTTAAGACTGGCTGGAACATACTGTGATTGTACACAGGCATGATGGACATAACAATAATTATTATTTTCTTCAATGTTTTTAAGTAGAGAAGAATCAGTAGCCTATAAAGGCAATCTCTTTAAGATCAGTAGTCAAGGAGACAAGTTAATAACGTTTTGTTGCTAATAATTTAGTATTTCCTAGTGTACATCCAGCCTGGATGCTTTCCATTTTGAACTGCCAAAGCAGCTTGTTCTTGCAGGATGTCATAGGCTGGTGAGCATTTAGAGGTGTGAACATCTCAAAAGCAGACACTTGCTTTGTCACTGTCAGAGTACACATCCTCTGTACAAAGCTGATGGTGTAGTTACAATTTCTTCAGGATAATTGGTACAGCATGCTTAATCTGCCAGGTACTAGCCTGATTTATCTTTGACGGTGTTTTCCTGTTTCTACTGCAAACAGATGAGTTTTTGCTCCTCGATATGGGTGGCTGGAGCAATTTTGTAGACAAGAGAATCTATCTAGCTCCTATCTCTAGTGTTGTTTGATAGGTTATTTATTTATTTTTTTAAGCTACCTTATGTCATTTGGTTGGGATACAGGTGGAAGGCTGTTGGTAACAGTTCACCCATTTCATAGTGCCATAATGGCACTTGTGTGGGTGTAGCTGGGTGAAAGTGTTCTGTTCAGGCACTGAGCAACAGGACTGACACCTGTAGGTGACTTGTTTCTGTGTGAAGAATCACAACATAGGCAAGGTGCTACTTGTAGGCCTGAAGTTGGTGATGTTGGTTCAGCCAGAGCAAAACTCCTGTACTGCAGCGGTGGGATGCTGGTGGCATTTCAGTGTTTACTTTGAGTGTATGCACCTGGCCCAAGTAACTAGGTGATTGCTGGTGAAACTGTGAAAAAGCTCAAGTCATCCCCTTTGTGGAGAAAGAGTACAAAGTCCATTTATTTCTGAGTACTATTTGCCTTTTCAAAATCTGGTTCTGTTAAGACCACAGTGGCGCCTAGCTGTTGTGCTGGTCCTTTGAGGCTGAATTTCAGAACAAGTAACTACAAAGAAAACGTGTGTCAGATCACTCCAAAAACCTTTCTCCTGATTGTTTTGTGCAGCCACAATGGGAGTTTTTTAAGTTTTTTTTTTTTGTTAGGTTTATCTAGTTTCAGCAGGAGGAAGATGAATATGGGGTGGTGTTGAAAAGATCATTTCATTCTTTCATGTGAACTTATGTTAAACCATCTTGCTTAAGAGAATAAATGATGTGTCATAACCTGAACCCATACAGAATGTGGACAGAATGCTAATGATCTTCTTGCCTTGTTTTTCACTTGTGTTGCATGAACTCAAAGCACTGATGAGCTCTCTGACTCTACGATAAAAATGAAATGTTATGCTGCAAAGCCTCACTCCCAGAGATAACCTTCTTAACTGGCCTACTGCTCTACCTGTAACTGAGTCGTAGATGTGGATGAAGTGGTTGAACTCATCTATTTCATGTTTGTCACTGTGTCTACGCTTACTACTCCCCTGGAAGCGATGTATTTCTTCATGCTGTGCCTGCAGGAATTAACCTTGGAAATAATTTGTAACACGTGGCCATGTCTTTGGCAGTTCTGACAAAAGGCAAAGCAGTTCCGTGCGCTTTTCCACAGCAATCAGAAGCATATCTTTGTTACAAATTTAAAAAAAAAAAAAAAAAAAAAGTAAACGAGTTTAAGTGGCAGAAATTCTGTAATGTGCAAATAAAACAAAAGCTTCCCATTTTGCTCTACAGCATGGCACTTCATGTGTTAAAGCAACTATTAACAACTTCATTCAAGCTCTTGGGCATGGCAGTTTGTTTAGGTCAAACTTTATTTTTTAGTTTAACTCCCCATCATCTGCTGCAAGTCTGCACTGGTATTCTATCTAGGCTCTGTTTAATATGCACCAGAATTATTGTATTTGATATATATCAATTTTAAATCTGTTTCAACACAACCTTGAATGCCTTTCTGGCTGTATATCACTTCATCAGTCTAGCTTAACTAGAGCTGCTTTTTCATTTTTTATTACCCCTATAAAATCTAGGAATGGAACACTTCGATTTTTCTAGCAGTAATTTTTATTACTTTTAGCCTTTTTTTAAAGTACTTGTCAGTGAGATGCAGTACTCTGTACAGAGTATATTTTTCAGCTATGCATTATATTTTTATTTCAATTTACTTTAGACAGAATGTATAGCATACATCTAAATAATACCTACAGTAGTTCAAACAAGTGTATTATGAACGTAATTAGAATGGATATAAACTTGGTTCATCCACCAAGATTCAGATGCCTGCCTCTGCTCATAGTCCCTTACAAGTAAGGCTTGAAAAGATAACTCATGTTGTAGTTTTAATGCTGCACATAAAATCATATTGCAACACAGGGGTGGGGAAATTAATTTATAGCCATTTTTATGTTTATTTTAATTTTTAAGTTTTGCTAGATTGTTCCCTGGAGTGTGTTGGTGTGCTACTTTTTATTTTATCCTCTAAGAACGTAGAAATTGCCATATTAGATCACACTAGTGATCCATCTAGCCAGATCATCTGCCTTAACACAAATGTGTGCTAAGTGAGACCAACAGAAGGCCTCTATAGAAACAACTTTGATCAAAAGATCTCTGTGATGGAAAAACCTAACTTAGTTCCCATTAATTTTCCTTCAAACTGAGCCCCTAAATACTCAATTTCAAATCCTTTGGTGTGAAATTAGGCTTTTATTGGTTGATCTCTGTTTTGTCTGATTGTAATAGCTTCTGCTATGGAGCACTGTCTGTTCTTCTGTACCTCCTGTGGTTAATTATTTAAATAATAACAATAAGAAATTGCAGAATCGTAAAGTATCTTGTGGTGGGAAGGACCCACTGAGGTCTTTGAGTCCAACCTATGGCTCAGTCTGACTCCTGGTTCTAAGTAACACTAAATGTGTCATTTTGATTGATTGAAGATTTCTGCCTTTAATGCGTTGAAGTTGCTTGTATTCAGAAGTTAATGTTCTCTTTGCAACTTCTGTGCCTCTCCCATGAATAATGCTAAGCAAGAACCTGTGTAGCAAAAGGTGAATGTTTCTGTAAGAAAACAGAACTGTGACCAGTTATGTCTAAGCAGCAAGTGCCCTCCAGATCCTCATCTTCTTAATGAATGTGAATACTACATTTTAAATATTACCTGAAATAATACAATGTGATGGGAGAACAGGAATGTTTCTCTAATTAGAGCTTTTGAATGACATTGGAAGAGGGCTCTGGGTTAAATAACTTTTCTTTGGGCTGAATTAGCATAGATTTAATGGCAGTGATTTTATGCAATTGTGAGATGAGTAGTTTAATGCATGTGGCAGTGAGAGGGATTTTCTTTCACTGGCAGCACTGAGTAACCCCCTGTAATCCTTTTCTTCAGCTTTCATGCCTGTCCAGGCTTCAATTTAATAAAAGACCGAAGAAATCAGGAGTCTGTGGAACACCTTTGGCTTGAGGAGAGGCAGAATGAGATACTATCCTAGCATATGTATGGTTCAGAATCATTAAAAAGACTAATAGCTGGTCTGGAAGGCTAAGTTCACATTCCCACTGATAGGGATAATTATGAAGGTCCTCATGCAAATTGTTTATTTTCTGTTTATTCCATAGAAAGTGTGCTGTGATGCATGTCAGGAATAAACAACTGTTCGTGAAAGTTCACGCAGCTGAAGTGGGATGCCCAGCAGCTGTTAAGACAGGTAAAGAACAGACAGCATGTAACTGAATTGATGAGATCAGAGTATCAAAATCCTAATTTGTAGATGATGAAGGCTCAGTTTCTTGATGACATACAGTGAAGAGAACGTTAACCTCAGAGGATTGATATTAGTACCTCTAATCTGAGCAAAAAGTGAGTGGCGTAAGTGGAGGTCTCCAAAACTCACAGGAGTGTTGGGAATGTATTACTGTAGGAGTGGAGGCTGGCAGAGATTTCAGGTATACATAATAAAGCTCAAACTCCCCGAAGTTTAAATAAAATACTGTGTTTTATTAAAACATTGGAGAAGAAAGGCTGCTCAGGAGGTGCGTTGAAGCTGTTGTTAGCTGCCAGCTCAGAGGACGCACAGAAGACATGCTTTGATTATCACATCAGACTTCAGATGTTTCTCACTGCTTGTTTAGCCTTATTCTTAAGGATCAAAAGAGCCTGTTCACACAAGGGTTTGTTTATTTACAAGGCTTATACTTGTTAAGTGACAGTTTAAAAGGAATTAAGTAGGCCTCCAACATTGATAGTCTTGCATTAAAGGGAGTATTAACTACTGACCTTGGATTCAGTTGAAGGCCTTCTTTTCCTTTCCCTCCTATCCACTTAGCCTGGAGAAGGGACAGAAGTTTAAATGTGCCAGGGTTGATACTTGTTATGCAATTACAGGGATGACTGAAACACAGTCCTCAGTGAAAATGAGTATGGATGTTTTAAGGGATGATTGTAGACTACTGTGATCCCTGGGAGATGCGCTCGTGGCAGCAGGATGAGAGCTCTTGTGCATGAGGGATTTGCATGAATCTTCTGGACTTTGCATTCAGCTCCTGAAAACGTTGACAGCTCTTCCATTCACCTGAAAAGAAGTGGAATGGGGAATGACTTTATCAGGAAGCACCTTTAAAATAGTTCGAATGGAATAAACTCACCTGTGGAAACAAGGAAAGAAAAGAGTATAATGGGACAAATGATTGAGGTCACAGTGTAACATAAAATACCGCAGTGAGCAGGCCAAGCTGGAGGAGGATCTGTTGAACCAGGGGCTTGCTAAGGGGAATAAAGACAGTTGCTGTTAGCTGAGCATCTCTGAAAATGTCCTCTTGACAAGGGCAGCACAGGTTGTCGACAAGCAGCTAAAATGGAAAGTGACTTGTTTAACATAAGTGAAGGGTTAATGTACTATGGGTATGTTGGCTAATCTTATTCTGGTCTGTATTTTGGTCTTTTTTTTTTTTTTTTTTTTTTTTTTTTTTTTTTTTTTTTTTTTTTTTTGTGGTGAGAGCAGTTCTGCAGGGCACAAGGTTTGAAATTGAAGTATTTCAGGATATGCTGGTGTTGGTCTGGAACAGAGAAGTTGTGTGAATTCCAAATCTGCCTTAATTCAATTACATTGTGGTACATGGTGCCCTATCTTTTTATAGTAGAATGTATCAGTATAAACAAACAAAAAGGGTTTCACAAAATGTTTTTGATGTCAATTGAAATACTTCATTTCTCTTTTTGTTTGGAGTTTCTTTTTTCCACTTTCAACATTTCATCCTGATTAGGATGAAAATACGCTTTGACACGACTGTAAAAGAAAGTCTTATTTGGCCATTACTTCTGACTGGCTTGGTGTAGTACCTGCTTACTGCAATACAGCTGTGTGAAAAGGTCACATTGGAAACGTCTCGTATGATGAAGCAATATGTGAAGGGGAACTCCTCAGGGGAGCAGATGACATTAATGGGAAATGTAGAATGCTGCATTAATATGTTGGATTTCTTGTGTTGGGGGGTGGGCTGGAGTTATGTTATTCATTTCTTAGGTATGAGCGGCTGCAAAATATCCTTTCGAGCAAATTCTTGATTATTCGTGGTTTTAGCTTACAAAACAAAGGGGGAAGGAAATGCTTGCTGAAGATTAATAGGAAACTATCTAAGCTTTAATTAAACACAAGACAGTGGAAAATAAAGTCAAAAATTGCAAGGAGTATTGTGGTGTGTTATTGTCATTGTCTCATACTTGAAATGAACGGTGCTTATTTGTACTGCTTGAAATACCATTCCATGGATGCTCCTTCTAGTTAGCAGAGGAAATCTCTTCTTGTGCTTGACACTGTGGCTACATGAAATATAATGGAAGGACAGCATCTCCTTGGAACTGAGATCTGTATTTTTCACATGCAAACAATGAAATGATCAGACACAAGCAGGGAGACCTTGAGATGGCCCAAATCTAGTAGTAATTGATTCTCCACCCTGTTCTGGCTTTTACAAGGATGTAACTCTCTTGATAGAGATGATGTTTTTTTCAAAATGAAGTGACAGAATTGGATCAGCTCTCTTCTCCATTTGTTCTTGTTTGTTTAACACTTTGTTCTTAACTATCCAGATTCTTGCTATATATTTTTGCAAATTAGCAAGACATCTTCACTAAAGCCTGAGCAGCAGTTCTGAGCTGTAGATGGAGTACCAGCCCTGAAGGTTTTTGGGATGTTAAGATGAAATCTCTTGATTCCATCTGATTATCTTAGTAATATCTGGTAGATTAAGGTGTGGAAGCTGAGCTGCCTTCTAATTCATGTGTAATTGTCTAATCTCTGCAAGGAGTTACTTGGGCAGGCATATAACTTGGTTGGAAATTTGGCGGTGATACCATGCAAGTCTTCTAAAAATTAGACACAATAATATTTGTCTACTATAACATCTTCATCATGTCATTCACAGGAGAAAAGGTGTTTTTTTGCAGTTGGCAACTCCAGGTGCCGTATGACCTTCTGTTGCTTCTCTGTGATTTCAGCCTTTGTGGGTTGAAATGAAAATAGAATGGTTAGCCTGCAACAAACCTCCTACCCTGGCTAAAAGAGCTCTGTTGCTGCAGTTTCTCATTGAGAACATCGACCATTAGTCATCATCAATATGTGCCTGGAAAGAAGTAAGTTATTCTGTTAACTACGTAGTGTTGGTGCTGAAACTTTTATGGATAAATTACAAAAAAAAAAAAAAAAAAAAAGTTTTCCTACCTTATTTCTTACATTAGACAAAGCGCTGATTTCATTAAATCCTGGTCTTAGGTGGTGTAAGTTTTCTTAGGTATAAGTGTTTGAATGCCAAAGTTCTCTCTCTCTAAATTAATGTACTAACATAACACTTTGCTTGGATAATCCCTTCTGTTTTTCTAATGCATTTTTGCCAAAATGATGTCAGTGCCTGCATTCCTGAATAATTGTTGTTTCACATGCTTTTATTGCAAAGGGACGTGCTTTACTTCTTTGGGTTAATTACTGGTTTAATGGCAATTTTTTAAAGATAATTTTCATAGATAAGTTTCTCCAGGTCGTTCCATCCAGAGTAATTGGTAGTGATGTCCCTGTTTGGATCTTTTAAAATACTCAAATAGTCATCACAAGCTATTGGGAATGTTGAGAGATTTCACTTGTAGTAGAATTCCTGCTTATTTAAATCAAGACCATTGTCTGATTTAGCAGAAGGATTTTTGGTTCTACTATTAAAAGAAAGACTGAAAAGTGAAAGTTAGGAGAAACAGAATATACTCTAGGGATTAACCAAAGAGCTGCTGCTTGTATGCTGCATCTTGTTGGTTAAGAGATGCAGCTTCTATCACATTGTGATGTTGGCTTCTGCATGGGTTCTCATCTGATATCACCATAGGAAACATATATACAAATGAGCCTTTGGCAGCTAGTAACTCTGAGCTTTAAGTTGTCTGCATGCAGATGAATGTGATGTTCAAATAACAGGAGGAGTCCATTGGCTCTGTAATGATAGAATTGCAAGAAGTTTTCTGGGTTGCTTACCTGCTGGGACAAGGGTGGTTGTCATGAGTGTGACACCTGTATGGAATACTTCTGGAAAGAATACTGAGAGACAAAGCTTTCTGATGTTCTTTCGTTTTGAATTTGTTCTTCCCATTACAGGAACTCATAGGGCATTTGTACTTACGCTGCATTTTAATATAAATATTTTAGAGTCGCTGTCCTTGGAGATGCTCAAAAAATGTTTAGGTGTTGTACTAAGGGATGTGGTTTAGTGGGGAAACATTGGTGGTAAGTTCATGGTTGGACTGGATGATCTTGGAGGCCTTTTCCAGCATTAGTGGTTCTTTGATTCTGTATAATGCAAAGGAGCCATGGGAGTCTCCCTCTGCAGTGCATGTACTTTTTGAAGCCTTCAGATCTTTGTTCCAGATCACACTGCTAATAATCTCATGGAAGATCTGAGTTTCAGGCTATTCTTTCTTCCTCTGACAGGAGTAGTGGCTCTCCTATGTCTTGCCCTCAAAAGCTGTAGGTCAGCATCTTAATTTGCAGAGCAAATGTTAATCTGAAAATGTACATGGGAAATGTCCCAGTTTCTCTTTAGAACTTCAGCAATTGTTATATTTCAGGCACTTGTGATGATGCAGGCACAGCACTGTGGGATTAGAAGTGGCAGAAGTGGGTCTCTGCAACTCAGACAATTTCTGCTTTTTATGACATGGGGAGTGTGAGTGAGTTTCGTCAATGTCAAGTGTGCTGCTCGTTCTCAGCTTTCTGGTTGCACGTTATATAACCTCTGTTTATCAGAATGTTCCTTTTAGCTGTAATGAAGGATGTTATTTGAGATGATAATACCTCTGTATGTCAGAAACTTGAATTTATGTTGAATTTGATGAAGAGCCGCGTCTTCTGTTTCTCTGCCACACTATTTTTCATGTACTGAATTCATATTCCCACTTTCACCTTATTGGCCTATTGCCCTCATTTGTATTTTTGACAATTTCGTGCAGTTTTTTTCTCATGCCTGGGTTAAGCTCTTTTGCTTGGGGGCTGCCTTTGTATATGTGTCCTCATAGCTTCATAAGCAAACAAAGCTTACCTTCAATTCTGTGTTGGGTTTTTTTTTTTTTTTTTTTTTGGATGGCCATAGTGATACAGGTAATGAGAAAACAGTTGTTGTGTAAAACATGGCACACAGCCCCTTAAGTTTTTCCATCAGACTCTTGTTGTCCTGATAATTAAAGATATGCTAAACTCAACTTTAATTGTAATGATTTTTCTGATGTATCACGAATCCATTCCTGATGAGCTAGTATTAGCTCTAGCTCAAAATGTTCTTAATAAACTTCTCTGGGACTCTGTCGTTCTTGTCTAGTGTTTGGCTAAGCAGAGATGTTATTTTCTAAGCCTTGCTATTATACCAAGGGTTGATCATTTCTGCAGTGCTGCTTCTGTATGAAAATCTCATTATGTATTTCAAAAAGAATGCGAGCAGGATGATTTTCAGGAAGTGTAATTAGGTTTGGAGCTGAATGGTAGCTGTCTTACAACATTTGACCTTTATAATAGGCTGGGCAGAACACATAATGGATGCTTAGGCTTTAATGGTCTTGGAGGACCAAGGAAAGGTGAGCTTTAAATAGGAATCCTACTCAATGATTGCACAAGGGCTGTTTTAACAGAGGCAAATTTATAATGGGGAATCACTGTCTTCTCACCCATCCCCGTAGCTGTATAAAGATTTGTAATAAAAAGACTGTTGAGATCTGCAGTGTGACAGAGGCTGGGTTTTGCCTGAGTGGCCATATGGGGAAATCCAGGTCCTTGAGAGCAGGCATATGAGTTTTCTGGTTAAAATCTCAATTGACACCGAAGAGTTTCTGGCCACTCCAGATTTTGGTAGGGAGTAATTACCATCCCTATGGTAATTACCTATCTCACTTTCTCCCTGTCTGCACAGATAGGTGAAGATAAGTGATGCTTGGTGATTGTTTGTTTTTGTTCTGAGCGCATTGCTGTATTTAGTTGTTCACACTAAATACATAGCGAAGACTCTCTACAGTGCTGTGAAATGAGGTTGTGGTGAGCTGGGGGGTCAGCCTCTGCGCTCGGGTAACAGCAATGGGATGAGAGCTAATGGACTTACATTGCCTCAGGGAAGTTTAGATATTGGGAAAATATTCTTCTCAGAGTAATGATGCATTGCAAAGGCTGCCCACGGAGGTGGTGGGGTCGCCATCCTTGGAGGTGTTCAAGAACCGTGGAGATGCAGCACTGAGGGACATGGTCAGTGTGTGTGGTGGGGATGTGCTGGGGTTGGATTCAGTGATTTTTTTTTTTCTTTTTTAATTATTATTATTTTTTTTTTTTTAGATGATTTTCCAACCTCATTGATTCTATGATTATCTGTTCATTGTGTCACAAGCTATAGTGTGCTTCAGAGAAAAAAAGATGTCTTGGGATCTCTTCTATCCATAATCCTGGATTGACTTTTATTCTGTCTAGTGAGCTTTCCTTTTTTGGAACTTTTTTCATGTTAGGATTTTGTACTTCTGGGAACATAGGAATGTGTGCAAACACTGTTGTTCAGTCATGACACTTACTGAAATTGTCAGGTGAATGAATTCACCCTTGGTTAGTAGACTTGGCAAGTATCTCATTGAGGGTCATCTCGGCTCCCTTTACAGGGAGCAGTTTGGGTCTAGAAAGAGGGTGGTGCAGTGATACGAAGGCAGTAATCTTGTCCTTTCTGATACTGGTGACTGGTACTTCTAATGGCAGTGAGACTGATCTTCCTTGGCTCCCTCTATAGGCATCAAGGATGCAATTAATTGCATTGAGCACTCTGATTGCAAAGGGAAACTGAGGAGATGAGCTTAACAAGGCTAAACGAGGTTTGCAATTATCCACCCATATCAGCGTGGGTTTTATGTGCAGAAGGGTGATTATAGGGCTCTTCTGCTTCGTACAGAGCTATTATGTGTAGCTTCTCTGTAGTATGAAACTGAATGCCAAGGGTATCACACGCAAAAGCTGTATGCCAAGTAGTACTCTGTAGGTACTTGTAAACTAAATGGGTTGGTAGTCCTTTCTGTTGCCTTCCCTGCTGGAGCGAATGTCCAATATCACCTATTGAAAACCTCTCTGGAATATTAACAAGCAACAACAATCGGAGGCTTTCAGCACACCTCTTGCATAGGTGAAGTACCAGCGCTTGGAGGCGTATCGTATTCCGTGTGACAGGGGGACTACTTGACATGTATTTTATTTTAAAAATGCCACTAGCTGAAAATTAATCAGAGCTGTAATGCGTGTTTGAATTCATTTATAGTGCTGTTGGAAGTAATATCTCAAGAGCCTTAGACAGATGTGTGAATGCTGTAAGCAGGCAGTGTTCTCAGTGGATTAGAAAATGCTTCAAACCCCTTTTCCCCTCCCCCCAGAGTCCTTTCTACCTTTGCCTGCCTGACATTCTAGTACAAACTGAAGGTTTTAATATAGGGGAAGGAAAAAACAACATGGCCAAACTCATGCCTTCTGTTACCCTTGGGACCTTCTCTAGCTTAGCTACTGTTGGAATTTTCTAGTGCATTGTGTGTGTGACCTCTGCCTATTTGTATAGCCTGTGTGACCTCCTGTTGCAGCTCTCCCTTAAGTAGATACAGAGTGTAATTGAGTTTTCTGCCTAGTGAAATTGTGAGATGATCCCATCTGTTAATAGTGCATAATACTAGAAATTACCATTTGTTGAAGCCCTAGAGTTCATACGTGTCTGAACTGTAAGTACAGCAGCTGAGTTGGGCATGATCACGTATAGTGCAAAACTGCAGCAAGCAGCTCATTTGGATACTGGCCAGTGTCATGGGTCAGTCTGTGCATGGATTCCCTGTGCTTTTGGGAGGTGAGGGTGGGGAAACAGCTCCCCTCTTGGGGGACTGTGGTTTTTAAACCATCCAGAAGTCATGTGTCTGTGCGCTTTAATTTGTAGCCTTGCTTAAATTATCTGGAGTCCTTCAAAAGGGAAAAAAAAATCAATTTGACTTTGGCAGTTGTCTCTACAATGCCTGCCAATCACCATAGTATCTTGGCTATTTTTAAGTCTCCTGAAATCAGTCTGCATTAAGGCAATAGCTGTGCTTGGATTTAAGCCCGGGATTCTATCAATATAAAATGATTTGTTGCAAGTTTAAAGATGCTTCATCCTTATTCTCTCTCTTTTCATTTACATTTTAAGCTTTCATCAAAATGTGGATCAACAATACTAATAGAGACTTTTTTTTCCTCTATCCTACTTCATGCTTTCTACAAAGAATATCTAAGACTCTATGTTCTTAACCCCTCTCATGAAGGGGCCTTTTTCCTTCTGTTCAGAGGAGAAGGATCAGGTTGTTCACATAGAGGATCTGCTGAAAGTCTTGCCAACTGTGTGCCGTCGGAATCTGCTTTCTGGTACAATTCTGAGGGATGTGAAACAAGCATGTAAGAGAGTGATCAGTTAAAAAAAAAAAAAAGAGGCAATCCTTCATGCAGAAGTTAGCAGAAATAATCATTAAGTTAAAGATTTTGTTCTTTTTTTTTGTTTGTTTGTTCCAGACATAAGACCCAAGTTTTCAAAACACTGTTAAGTGTACTGGACCTTTTGTGGTTTTGTTAATGCAGTATATGTCTTCAGGATATCCACCAGCTCCCTGCAATTGGGATTCTTTCTGTGTTCATGTTCTCCATGATGTGGTAGGAAGGGAAATAGTTTGGGTTTTTTTTTTTTTTTTTTTTTTTAAAAAAAATTTTTTAGATCAAAAAGCTTGCCATTCATCCATCATTGCAAACCTGAATGCAGTTGTTGCGTCCAATCCAGTTGCGCTTTGGTGTTCAGTGAGACTTCCCCAAGGGGAAAAGTGTACCCACTATCACTGTCCAAGCTGCAGAGAATTTCAGTCAGTTAAGTACTCTAAATCACTTTGTGAGTGTAATAGTGTGTGTTGTAAGTCAAGCTTGTTTTAATTTAAAAACAAAACAAAAAAAAAGAAAATGTTCAATTCTTCAGCTTCTCTTTAGAAGCATAATTTCCCTGGATGTTTTTCTTTCCTGATTTCAAGGGATTTCTGTGGCACAGACCATCATACAGAAGAAAAAAGGCAGTTGTGTTTTGTGACATAAAGCCAATAGTTCTGTCAATCTCGCTGGTGTAATCTTTAGGCGCTATTAGAAAGCATTAGCTCTCTTTCCTTGTGGCTTTCAAAGCAATGTTGTCTCAAGTGTGAACAGAAAAGGGTGTTCCATTAAACATGGACCATCCCCTTACAAAGAAACCAAAGTATTATCCTAGTTTCCTGAGTAAAAATGGTGATTTAGCAGAAGTATCCCATATGAATGTGTGTTATTCAAAGGAAATCTTTGTCCTTCGTGGCCCCTCTACCTCTGGTTGGTAGCATCCAGCTTCCTCTGCCTGAATTGCCCCTCCTTCTCTCTTCACGTAGCTTACCTGGGAGCTCATCCGAGTTTGTTAACTGTGTTTCTTGCATAGTTTCTGCCAGCAGCAAAACTGCAGAACTTGGATGTGTTTTCAAGAACTGATTGCTGTTGCATTGTAGTTTTGTAGTCAACAGCAGAATTGAAGTAACTTACCTGTGGATGAGAAAAAGGCTCATTCCGGAGTTAAGTAAGCCCCAGCTGGGCTGGTGGCTGCTCTCCTTTGGGGAATGTTCCCCCTTGTGTTCTGTTGTGCTGGAGTGCAGAGTGAACTGTCCCATCACTCGAGCCCAGGTGTCATCTTAGAAGAAACCAAAGTCTTGGAGTGAAATACAGAGTGAGCAAATTGACGGTGTGGACCAAAAGTATTCATCCTTCTTGTTTGTCTGGGCTAAATGGAGTGAAGAGGAATTGTCTTGGGGCTCCTATATGTAGATCACAGCAAAAGTAATGCCTTCTGTTTACTTCCATGAAAACTACAACTGATACAAAGGGCACAACAACAGTACTTGTAAGAGCAAGTTCCCTATCACTGTTTTTGAGAAACACTATTTTTGAGTGTAATCACCAATCACCAAGAAACATCTTGCTTCCTTTTTTTTTGGCATGGAGGAATTCAAGACCTTCGCTTCATACACTCTTCTGTGTCAGACTGCCCCTCTCCTGCCATGTGTCACACAGTAATAAATATTACTATAAGGGGGGATAAATATTACTATAAGTATAGTATTCTATACTATAAGTATAGAATAAATATTACTATAAGTAAGGGGATATTGATGGGAGAGTTCAACCTCTGCTGCCATATCACCAACATCCGCTGCTGACACTGGGGGGCAAGAGTATAAAATAGGAGGCATTACTTTTGGAACAGTCTTTATAAGGTATATAATATAGTTGATGCATAGAAGTAGTAAAACTTACTTAAATCTTCAGTATTATTTATTAAAACAACATAAGTTTTTTGAGGTGCCACAGGAGGAACCTTCTCCAATTAAAGGCTGTTATTTTTTCCCCTGACATTTTTCAAGGCACGATCATCAAATACATTACAAACAAAGTGAAAGCTGAACTTTAAAACAAATAAAGCCTGTTAGTTTGTGTGTGGCAGAAAAAAAAAAACACACACAGATTGAACAATGTTTTTTTTTTTCCTTAAGCTGCAGCTTTGCACATCACTTGTTGTAGCCAAGTTTGATTTCTTTTAATACGCAATTTACAGACCTGTTTGATATTTTCTGTGGGTGGAGGAGATGGTTTTTAAATGCCTTAAAAAAACAGTGGGGAATAATTTAAAAAAAAAAAAAAAAAAAAAAGGAAAGCAGTGTTCTGGTCTGTCAAAATATATATGTACGAGGTATTATATATGTTGAAATGGTGGTTTATTTTTGAACTTTTATTTGGTATTCTTTTTTGCCTTCAAGCATGCTGCTGTAGCGTTAACACCTCTGGGGATAAAAAGATAGCTCTTAGTTATTTGGAGTTACAGAAGGTAACGAGATATTGACATGATGCAAATTAAATGTGTTGGGTGCAAGCTCTTTCAGGTGCTATCACTCTTTTCACCTGTGGCTTTGTTTTTTGAGCTCCTTTAGTTTATCAGCGCTATAAGGTAAACCTTCTTGGAGGCTTTCCATCAAACCCATTTGTTGATGAGGGAGGGAAGATTGTTCCTAATGCTCTGAAACTGGAAGTGTAAATTTTGAAGTGAACTTTCAGTGCCCTCACTTAATAGATAAACAATTTTTTTTTTCTTAGCTCTGCCCTGACCTGCCCAGCTGAGGTGGGATAAGTTGGGAAGGTGAGTGCTGCCAAAGGGGAGATTGGCACCATTTAGGGGAAGTGTTCCTGTTTTGCCCCTTGTGCTTTTTGCGTGCATGTGACGGAGAGAGATGTTGTAACTCCATGGTTTGGGTACTGATGATTAATTAACTGGTTTACTAAGGCGCTTCTGCTGCTTGGTCAGTTCTGGAACTGCATATAGTGTAGTTCTGGATTCTCCTTCTGTGTTCTGTTCTGTGAAGCTCCCACAGCAGGTGCTGAATTGCAGCTTGAATCTGTTATTTAACAGATTATTTTTGAGCTGTGTAGGTGCTGAATATGATGTGCTGTGTGCCTCTGCTATCCTGTAAATTATTCTTCTGGATCCTCAGTAGCACAGTGTGGTAAAATACTCAGCCTGAAAGTCTGAGGCTTGCTCCAGAACCAAAGCATTTCTGTGGGATTCATAGAATCACCAAGGTTGGAAAAGACCTTCAGGACCATCTAATGCAACCATCGGCCTATCACCAATAGTTCTCACTAAACCATGTCCCTCAACACAACTTCTAAAGGTTCCTTGAACACCTCCAGGGTCAGTGACTCCATCAGCTACCTGGGGATGGGGATTCAGTCCATTACTTCAAGCTTAATGTAATATGCAGAGGCAGTGCCAAGGAGGTGTGCTTTGGTATATTCTGAGCTGTCTGCAATACAGTAATTTCATACAGGACTGTAATGTCTTCTTGTTCTGCATAGTGCTGCAAAGCAGGTTGAGGAATGCTGACTTCCATCAGCATAGTGCTGTTTCAGAACATGTTTGACATGGAGTAACCATTCTGGAATGCTTGGTAGGTTGGAAATAGAGCTATGTTGTTGTTGAAAGCTCCTTGAAAGTGGCTGCTTAGAAAACAGCACTCCTGTTCCATTCTCATCTGACTTTTTAAAACAGCCTTGGATTAATAAGATGCCATGAGAAGGGAGAGGAAAAGCAGGTACCCACCAATTGTTGCCATAAAAATAACCATAAGAATCAGTGCGATCATAAAAATGTCCAATTATGATGTTGTGCTGCAGAACTAATAAAAAAAGATATAAACAGAATATAACCTTGAAATGAAATAAATACACCCAAATGTCAGGCCTTAGCATAAGAAGCAGCAGTCACTTGGGCTTTGCTCCAGACAATTAACTGGTGGGTTCTAATTGCTGGGAGTGTATGCGAGGACCAAATCTCCAAATCCAGCTGTTCCTCTAGCTGTGCAATGTTAATGCTGACAAGGAGTGAGTGTACCTTCATTTATCATCACGTTATTTACTAACAGTACAGATTTTTATATGTTTTGGGCTGTCTTAGGGCAGCTTGACTGCAATCAGAAAGACAGGTTGGATTCTCAAGGACTCTCTTTTGTCTGTTGCATCTCCTACTAATACCTGGTGTTAGAGAGCAGTTGCTAGAACTGGCACATGATGCTGTCAACTCTTGCATGTTAGTAGAGCAGCACCCACTTGCCATTGGGTGCTGTTAGCTGTAATACTGTTGGAGTCTGCCAGTCTCCAGAGCAAGAAGTGCTGCTGCTGTTTGTTTACCTCCCAACATCCAGTTTTAGCATTTGCATGGTATGGAACAAATAGTATTTAAAACAAACAAACAAACAAACAAAAACCAAAAAAAAACTTGTCAATAGAGCCATTACTGCAAAAATACCTGAAAACCCTGATCTTGATGTTCTGACTTCATTCTGAGATGGGTTTTAATTCAGTGAGCAGTCAAAGCAAACTGAGCCTGGAGAGGTTTCACCGCCTCTCTAACTGCATTGTTGTTCCTTTACTAAGCACTATTCATCTTTTTCTTTCCTAAACATGGATACTGAGAGCAAGTTTGATTTCTTAACTATAAGAACAAAGTTTAGACTGGGGTTCTCTATAGGACTTTGATATAACTTTCCTCCAAAATCAGTTTTTAACAATTCCTACAGTAGATTTCTTAAGATGCATTAGATAAATCTGATTATGGCAAGCAGATGCTTTATTTTAACATCTCAATACTATCATGTCACCTGGTTAGAAGATAAACTACTTCCTGAAGGTGAATGAAGTTTTAAACAATCACTTTGGTACTTAGTTTTTCTATAATTACAGGATCTATTTGCGTTATATGATGTTCTGCTCACCAGCTAGGAGCACAGGGCTCTTCCCACATACAAATTAGCAGCAAGTGGAGATAGCCAAAGGTCTCTGTGTGAGTTAGACATGGGGAAGAAATTTTGGGAGATATAATATGTAGGATAGGTGATCCCTAAAAATGGTTACAAGAAAATAGCGTATCAGGACAATATTTGGGTATCTTGTTTCTGAAGGTTTGACTTGTCAGTGGAATATGCTTATTTCTTATGTGGCAGATGCTTTCCATATTGGGCCATAAACTTTGAGTGAGTGAGTCAAACCAAGATGCAATTCTTATGGAAAGCGTCATGAGGTCTTTTTAAATAGCAGCATCATTTTGGACATGGAGGAATATATATATATTTTTTTCTTCTCCCCTGTTTCACTTGAAAGACTTCCCAAACTGAAGAAGAGCTGTACAAACACTACTCAGTGTCTGCCTGGTAAAATTCTTTGGTTCTATACCCTTTTCAATACAACCAGAGAAATGAGTTGTGTCTTTTCCATTGGCTGACCTCTGTGTCTTTGCTGCTACCAACCAAATGCTGGGCTGAGTCTAACATGCAAACTCTGCATTGAGAGACCTTGGTAATAAGAATTACTTAGGTGAGCTTCTAGACTGCAAACTGTTCCTTTTTGTATTATTATTCAAATGAATCTGAGACAGGAAAGTATAAGTAAAATACCTGGGCAAGACAAATTAAGTGAAGTTGAATCAGGACAGTGAGATTGGAAAGATGGAAAGCAGTAGGGAATTTATTACATAGGATATAGGTTCATTTGAATTTTGGATGTTTACTGAGAGAGAAGGTCACAGAATTGCAGAATCACAGAATTTGCAGGGGTTGGAAGGGACCTCTGGAGATCAGGTCCAACCCGTGTGTGAATGGGAAGAACAGAAAAAAAGGACCTGGAAGATGAGAATGTTGCATTGTGGAGGAGAAATTTTTTAGGGACAATGGAATCCAAATGTCTGCCATTGCTTTTTGTTTGAAAGTTAAATTACCTGCCTGGAGTAAGAGCAAATCTTACTGAAATTACAGTTCCCATAACCTATTTCTACTCCTGTTAAGATTTGTCGGCACTAAGGGAGATCATGAATTCTTCGGGACAGGGAGAAACTTAAATGAAATAAAATAGAAGAGGAGCAAGATTACAAATCTCAAAAGCTATTTTATGTAATGCATGGGGTTATCTTATTCTGTTCTTGGAGATGTCTTTAATTACCTAGCTCATGATGACCACAGGGCACATACGAAACCCTTGAACTTAACTCTCTTCTGAGTACATTATAGCTAACTTTAGTAGTTCTGTCATTATGTATTTTGCTGACTATTCTGCTTTATTTTTTTTTTTTTTATGCATTTACATCTTACTGCTTTTTTCAGGTAAGATTGTACACTTTATTATTAACTAGTAACTTGGCTACTTCACCAACTGTCAGTAACAGTATATATTTAAACATGTTTACATTTTACTCAGAAGTATTCCATGTGCTGATTGACATATGCTGTCCTCCGTCAGTCCTGTATTTTGATCATCTCAGAGGTTTTTTGTGGAAAAGAAGTCCTGATATATTGCTAGTTAAGCTGACAAATTGTCTGCTGCTTGTGTGATTTAAAGCTGCAACTGTGCAACTAGAAAGATGAGAAGTTTTGTGCAGCATCAGTCATGGTTACACCACGGCTTAAAGAGAGGCTGCTGTGTGTAAAGGTCCGAAGTCTTTTTGTGGCTTCGCTGCAGTTAGCTTTGAAAATACTTGCTCACTGTATTTGTACTTTTTCTCTTATTATCATATTATCATTGCTTCTTCAATTAATGGCTCTGCTTTGCAAAAACTGCCATTTTATTGTGATTTCGCAGTGCTTTCCATGACAGAGTGATATGGGCTCCACTGCAATAAAAATATTTAATAGCAGTGTTAAAAGGACGGTGCAAAGGTGAGCAGAAGAGTAAATACTTTAGAAAATCCAAGTGGAAAGGTCAGGAGGAAGATGGAAGGAATGGTTACTACTTAGTTAAAAATATTCTATCTAATTATAAGCATTAAATGTTGTCTACTTTGCCTGCTACAGTCGCATCAGCCAAAATGCTGTTTTTTTTCTAAATAAACTGCATGCTGCAAATGACAGCTCACGTTTGGATGAGCTTCCAGCTCAGCATTTTCTTTCTCAGCTTTGTATGTAATGTAAATCCAATGTGTATTGATAAAGCTGCTGCTCTTTGTATGTTTACAATACTAATAGCAGTCGTCTTTTTCTTTGAAGGTAAAAACTGACAGATCCCATTCTTGTTGACCAGCACCAGTGGGTATCTGTGGTGCTGCCGGCTGGTCCCTGTTTAGGCACTGAGACAGAGATGTTCTAGAAAAGCTAAGCCATCTGTGTATAATGTAAATTTCTATGTCATTTCTATATAAATGGATGGATGTTAGAAACTGTCAGCTTTTTTGCACCTTGGGGAAAGTCATCCTGACAAATCTTTGCTTTTTGATTGTCTTGTGGGGCTTGTTTTTTGTTCTTGATGGAAGCTGAAATAGCTGCTGTTGAGGTTAATTTTTTTTTTGGTTAGCAAGTTATGTCCTAAAACACAGTTTCAGAGGAAAGAAAATGTTTATAAACTGAAGGCATACTCATAGAGTTTTCAGTGAATGCAGCAAATTTTGGTTTTTGATAAGATGAATATGCATGCATAGCTCTTTGCAAAGGAAGTATAAAGTGAAGAGGGAGCCTCCTGGGGAGGGGGAGGGTGTGGGACTGGTTAAGGGAAGGGGCAGGGACTGGGGCAGGGAAGGTTAAGGAGGAAAAAGGTGTTTTGTGGCTTTTTTTTGTTTCATTTTTTTAAATTTGTTTTTTTTCCTCCCTACATTTTTTTTTCCCATTCTGAGTTTTTATTCCAGCCATGAGAAGTTGTTTCCACAAAAGAATTTGGAAAGTATTTGGTAGTTTTGTGCCAAAGTTTCAAGTCCATTGTGAGGCTAAATGTGATCTCTTCTATTTGATATGAGGCTGATGTTTTTGTTCTTCCATTTTGTAAGGAGGATAATAGATCCTCCAGCCACTCATACTGTACTCACAGCACTTTCCATTAGCACTGGTGAGGTGATAGCCTTGAGAATTCACCGAAGCAAGAAAATTAGAGTGGAACAAGTTTAAAAATTACAGGTCTTGATTTTTATCTGCCCAAAAGATCTCGTTTAATTCACGTCCAATTACACGTCATTTCCAGAGCATGAGGCTGTGTTTGTACAAGGAGCAAGTTGAAAGCTTGAAGTATGGACATGTGGAGTTTGTTTTCATCCCTTTGTGAGAGGTATTGGTAGTCAAATCACAGTAAAGATTTTTCTCTTGAAGTGGTTGCAGTTGCAATACAGCAAAGCCACTGCTCTCATTCTGCTGCTGAGTAACTGTCAGCCTTATTAGTATTTAAATCAGTTTGTAACTATTTTGGCTTAAAGAAGCTTTATTTCTGATCAATGTAATGCCATGATTTTATGGTTTCTTTAGAGTCATTAGCTTAAAGTAAACGAGCTTATGATGAATACTGCAGATGTGCTAGAAGTTGATTAAATTAGTAATAGAAATGGACAGTGGGCAAACAGGAGGAAAAATGCAGAGATGAGCAAATCTGGGATTTCTCAGCCATGTTCTCAATCTTTGTTAATGGATTCAGTCTGCTGTCAAAAAAGATAGAAATATTAAAAGATTTTTTCAAACAGGATTAGCGGAGGGGAAAAGAAGTGATTTTTCTCCTCTACTGTAAGAAGTGAGTGAGTGCTCAGTGAGCAATTTCCCATGTCTGCAGATATAAAATATTTTTCATGTTGATTAGGAGAAAAACCCATGGGAGGAAAATGGAACTCAAAACTTTCCGCAACACACAACCTCACCCTGAACAAAAGCAGCTAAAAAAGACCCTTTCTTAACAAGAGTACTTAAAAATTCACATGACCTATCTTATCTATCAGTGAGATTAAATTATGATTTAGAAATGCATAAATTATTTTGCATTACATACTTCAGTATCCCTCCAAATGGCTTTCTGAAGTTCAAAATAAACCTGCTCGTCCATCTGCTATCAAATCCCCATGTTTCTTGAGAGAACTGAGAACAGCAAAAGCAAATGCCTCTTTATAGCCCATCTCCTCTCAAAAATCAGAAGGCCTATTTTGCAAAATGTTTAAACTGCAGTCAAATTTCTATTATCTTGTACAGCAATGGCTGAAGACCTTGATGGAGGTCAACAGAGCAGAAAGAGAGAGCATAAGAATGAATGTGTGCTTAGAAGCTCCACTAAGAGGAATGTGTCTCCTCCAGGAATAGGAAATTATTGTCAAAACAGGTTTTACAATAAGCAAGTGCCTGGCAATTAAATATTATAATTATGTATTTCTCTACCACATTAGCTTTAAATGATAAAGTGAGGATGTTGGGAAAGATGACAGATGTTACATCATGATCACATTTGTTTGTACCTGCAATACATTGGGATGAATTCTGTTCCATTCTGTCAATACAAATCTAGAAAATCTCTATAAATGTAGCAGAGTCGATCAATCTGTTCTATTCTTATAGGAGAGCAGCACTGGAACCACTTTTGTCCCTGTTCTGTCTGTGTTGTAAACAGTTTACCTGAAGAAGCCTTTTCCTTGAAGAAAATTGTTCTGTTTTCTGACATGGCCATGTGCACATGTACTCCTTATCCTAAAATAGTTGCTAAAAGTTACCCTAAGTGTCATCTTCTTACCTACCGTATTTTTCAGAAGGGACATAGGTTGTAGAAAGTGAGATGAAGTAACTTTATCATGCAGCTCATGAGCCTCTATTGAGGAGGGATTGATGATGACTGAAATCATGGTGTTGCTTTGAGCAACGTGATTTAATGTGGGGTGTTCCTACCTACAGTAGAGAGATTGGAAGTAGATCAGCTTAAAGATCCCATCCAACCCAAACCATTCTATCATTCTCTTGGGTAGGCAACTATAGACAGAGTCTGAGCTTTACAGAGGCACCTGAAGTCATTTAATTTGGAACTAAGTCAGCCTTGAATCTAATTTCAGAGAAAGAAAAGGTGAGGCATGTCTTAACATGTGTTACGGTTCCCTGAGAATCCCTTGGATGTCTCCAGGTGTTTCACTTACTGCAATGGTAGGAGTTACGGAGTTATGTGTTTATGAAGAGAATAAAGACGTCAGAATCTCTTCTGAAATGATTTACATGCATCTTCTCTTAATGAAAAGGGATTACTTGTATTTTGTAGACGTGCAGAAAACTCTTCATACATCGAACTCCACATTGTAAAAGTTTATAAAGTAAGAAAACATAAGTTATTACCTAAACAATAGGCTATACATTACTGATTCTGGAACAGTAATAGAAGAACATCAATCATTGGGCAGGCTCAGCCCTAAGATTTTCTTCTTTTTTTTTTTTATATATGCCAAGCAAAGCAGTCTGAGGAAAGCGTCTCTAAGTCAAATAGTTGCTTAGCTAAATCTTTACCTTTGTCAGCAGTAGTAGGTCATAAATGGATTTATTCCTCTGTGATTTTAAGATTCGTATATACTGAAGGTCCCTGCATGTAATCTGGTTCCAGTTGTTACTCGAGGCTGCACGCTGTGATCATAATTTGAGTTTTATTAACAGTGAAACTCTGTATTAGACAGCTGATAACTGGATTATTACAGCCCAGTTTGGTTTTAGAAGCATTTAGTGATTTTTATTTTTTTTATAGTGTGGGGAGGAAAATTAGCTGTTCAGATTGAGGAGAAATTTCAGATGCACACTGTACTTATGAAAGAGGTTCTTGTATGTACATGCCTTTATATTTACTAGAATTTTTTTTATGTGAGAGAAGGAACTTTGATCTAATCGCAAGAAGTGTGAAGGCACTGTCCATGCTGTACATCCTTACTGTCGTAGGCAAACCTGAAGATAACAACTTGTTTGCAGAAAAGTTCTGAGATAGTGATGAAGCCAGGCAGAAATAATATCTTGATCACCTGACAAGGAACGAGCATGAGTATGTGCTGTAGTAAGTGGTTGTTCTTTGCTAGTCTCCTTGTATGTTGAAGACCTTGTGCTGTGTGTAGTTGAGCAACGAGTGGCGGTTTGAGTTTTCTTTCCTACTTATCTTTTGTCCTTTAGACCCAGGAACTTCATAGAAATATCCATCCAGAGGCTCTTGGAGTTGGCTGAAATCATGTTGAAGGACAAGATACTATATCATTGTGCGTGTGCTTAATCAATACTAATGATGTGCTTGGAGTAAAATGGAATTTCAGCAACATAATTAGTTTAGAACTAATTCCTTAATTATTCCCCTGACCCCACCAGTGGGAATCCCAAGGCCAGTTGTAGTTCTTAGCCCCATAGATTATCTACTGGTACTGTCAGTGCAGCTTTAGAAAGATGAGACAATTTCTAAACAGACAGTTACGAAAGTCTCTTGAGTACAGGGGCCACTATACCAATAACATTCAGCTCTTTTGAGAAGGAATTTGGTCCCTTTTGAAAGTTGACTATAAACAGATACAAACAACCAAAATTTATAACAAGGAATCATAAAAGGCTGTTCTTCTGTAATCTCTGTTATGGTAGAAGAACAATGGGGGAGAGGAGCTTCAGCCTGAGATTTTTCCTCATCATTTAATGGTGGTTGATGTTTTTGCTTCAGTACCTGCTTATAATAAAATTGCAATGGGAAAAATAGGCTCTTAAATATTTGTTGCTGTGGAGTTTCTGTAAGAATTAAACAGGTTGAAATGACTAAGAGTGCAGAAAATACATGCTAGACATAGGGCCAAACATAAAACAAAATGATTGCAGTGTGTTCCTGCATTGAAAATAAAAATATAGACAGGAATAAAGGTAGCTTTATCTGCTCCTTTTGCAAAACTTGCTACCAGTCTAGCAAAGTACTAAATTCTCATAACTTTGTTTGGTTTTGTGGCTTTGTTCTAGTAAAGCTGAACGCAAAATATTGCTCATTATTTACATGTTAATTATTTTGAGTGCCTCCATAAGATTTTTATAGTGCAGTATGTAAACATTACCCAAAAAGGATAAACAGAAAGACTGAATTGTAACTGTGAAGAAAGAATTAGTGGATTAGGCTTAAGGAAGGTATAGCAGAGGGAAAGATAGCATTTCCTGTCCTCTTGTGCAACTTAGTTCTAGTTGAATTAGAAATAGTAGAAAGCCTGATGTGTGTGTGTACAGTAACAAAGGAAGGAAACTAATAAAAGTATATCAATGATTCCAAGCTTTCTTTATTCAAAAATCAAATAATTTAATAACTGAGGGAGGAGTTTGCACAAGCTGTTTACACATGGGTTGTTCTATGTTAGACAGAAAATAATTTTGGCCTAATTCTGAAACATGTTCCTACTGAATACGTTTTTTATTCATTGGAGTAACTCAGCTGGTTGATACGAGACTCTTCAGACATAAGCAGTGCTTATGAGATTGTTATACTTAATTAGTTTATAAATCTGTCTCCTGTAGCTGCATATGAAAATTTTAATATGCAGCCTTAGAATGACATGGTGCTTTTTTTTTTTCTATGAGACAGTCTACTGGAATAAACCAAAGATGGAGAGCAATAAAGATTAAGAACCTTTAAAAATAGTACAGATGTTCTAGAGTTACTTCCACAGATGTAACACAAAAGTGGTGATACTGATAATGGGGAGGTTCTGAATACCCACCTTGATGAACTTTCCAGTGAACTGTGCTGAAAACCTGTTCTCCCTCTTGTGGCCCCAAATAATGGATATTGGATAAAAAGTGCAATTACTTGTGGTGTTCATTTTGTTCCCTAAACTGCCATATTCATCTTTGTTTCTTTTACAGAAGCTTTTTTTTTTTTTTTTTTTTTTTTTTTGATGAAGGCTTTTTTCAACCTTCTCATCTTTGAGCACTTTGCAGGCTGGTGTTTACTTTTAAGTTCCTGTGTTGATGAGCACCACCAGTTTGATGGAGGAAACTGGTAGTTGGTGTTACATTTCTGTATGTGTGAGAATTAGATGTATTTTTACAAGATACAAGCAGTTCTAAGGACTTCCTATGGACAGGCTTGAAGCTCAGTTCTGTTGTTTTTCTGGGTTTGGATTTTTTTTCTTAATTATTATTTATTGAACTGAATGTGTAAGTAACATAACTGTTGCTGTTCCTGGGAAGGAAAGTTCACTGAGTGCCATGGAGGCCGTCACCAGATTATAAATAGAATAATATCCTGTTCATGCAGCTCTGAGTAATACATGCTTCACATCTCACAGGTGATAACAGCTTAAATATTAATTCACCTGAGAGCATTATGTGTTAGAAAAGGCACACAGTTAATTAAGCCTTAGAGATATGTAGGATTGATCATTAGTTGCTATAAATTGTCTTAGCTTCATTGATTTCAAAGGAATTATCCTTATTTACACCATGGGAGAATTAAGCCTTTCTATTTTAAGATGGTTTAGATTTGAATATCCTAAGTTAATATGTACAAATTCTTTATTAAAGGAATGATATTAATCAGTCAGTGCAAAATACAGTGTGTTTCAAAGAATAGAGATCAGATAGTTCTGAAGTGATAGAAGAGTGACTCAGTTACAAATCACGAAGATTTGTGATGCTTAAATTTGTCTTTATCTCCATCCATTCTCCATACAAACCAAATGAATACCCAGTTCAAATCTGTAGTCCAACACATGGACCAAGTGAGAATAAAATTGACACCTTAATTACTGTTGTTGAGAAACAATTGCTTGCTTTCTTTGGTAAAAACTGTTGGGAAATTTCAGTTTCTTCCTTTTACTGAATGTTTCTCTCTTTTTTTTTTTTTTTCCCCCCCTCAATACTACAGTGAAAAAGAGAAATGCTTATTTCAGGAAAACTACCTCTCACAAGAATTTACTCAGCAGCTTCCTGGAATACCTAAGCCCAGCTGTGAATCAAGCCAAGCTAGAACTTGAAGCCTGAAATTAGTTAATGCACAGAGTAACTTGTAAGCACGGTCTGGAGCCTTTTTAAAGATCTTATAGCCAAGGCAAGTGGCCTGGAAAATACATTATTCTTGTTAGAACCATTCTCTCCCACATTCTGACCGCCAGAAGGTGTCAGATATGAATATTTTTGTGATGATTATTTCCTGGAATGGATGCATTGCTGTGAAAAGCTGCTGCTCCAACAAATCAATATTTTTAGATTTAAAAAAAAAAAAAAAAAAAAAAAAAAAAAAAA
>NW_024885111.1:477848-479418 GCF_019232065.1 Centrocercus urophasianus | reverse complement strand
AAAAAAAAAAAAAAAAAAAAAAAAAAAAAAGTTTGTGCTAGGAACTTTGTGCTTAGCTCTGCTTCTGAATCTTAATTGCTAACACTTTGTTGTGAGGCTTTCTATTGTAGGACTGTGTGTCTGGCTAGTAAAGTGGAGCAAAATGAATAGGAAGATTAGAAATCAATGTTTTGATGCCTCTAGGTACAGATTTTTGGTTTTGGCTTGTTGCTGTGATGCCTCTAACTTATGGCATTCTCTTCTATCCTAACTCTGTCACCTTTCCTTCAGCTGTTGCTTAAGATTATATCTATAATCTTCATCCAGCCTGATGCATTCGGTTCTTCTGTGTTACCAATCCGTTAGCCTTCTTTAATAGGATCACCAGCTGGGTAGATGTGGGGAGAGCAGTGCTTGCAAGGTGTTGACTTCAGCAAGGTGTCTGATGCTGTCTCCCACAATATCCTTGTAATGAAGCTTTCAAAATATGGGATAGATGAGTGGACAGTGAGGTGGATTGGGAAATGGTGGCTGATAGAGTTCAGAGTTGTGATCAGTGGTGTAGAATTCAGTTGGAGGCTGTAACTAGAGATGTTCCCCAAGGGGTTGGTGCTGGATCTGGTCTTGTTCAACATCTTTGGCAGAGCACAGAGGGTCGTTGTTGGTGGTGCAGAGTCCGGTTGGAGGCCTGTAACTAGTGGTGTTCCTCAGGGGTCTGTGCTGGGTCCGGTCTTGTTCAACATCTTCATCAATGACCTTGATGAGGGGATAATGGCCACCCTCAGCAAGTTTGCTGATGATACGAAGTTGGGAGGATTGGCTGACATGCCTGAAGGCTGTGTTGCCTTTCAGCAAGACCTGGACAGGCTGGAGAGCTGGGCAGAAAAAAAATGGGTGAGGTTTAACAAAAGCAAGTGTAGAGTCTTGCATCTGGGGAGGAATAATTGCATGCACCAGTACAGGCTGGGGGATGAGCTGCTGGAGGGGAGCTCCGCGGAGAGGGACCTGGGTGTCCTGGTGGATGACAGGTTGGCCATGAGCCAGCAGTGTGCCCTTGTGGCCGAAAAGGCCAATGGCATCCTGGGGTGCATTAAAAAGAGCATGTCCAGCAGGTCGAGGGAGGTGATCCTCCCCCTCTACTCTGCCCTGGTAAGACCTCATCTGGAGCACTGTGTCCAGTTCTGGGCTCCCCAGTACAAAACAGACAAGGATCTCTTGGAAAGAGTCCAGCGGAGGGCCACGAAGATGGTGAAGGGCCTGGAGCATCTCTCCTATGAGGAAAGGCTGAGTGAATTGGGTCTGTTCAGCCTTGAGAAGAGAAGACTGAGAGGGGACCTGATCCAGGTCTATAAATATCTGAGGTGTGGGGGGCAGAATGGTGAGGCCAGACTGTTTTCAGTGGTGAGTGGAGACAGGACAAGGGGAAATGGCTGGAAACTGCAGCACAGGAAGTTCCGCACAAACATGCGCAAGAAGTTCTTTACAGTGAGGTGACGGAGCACTGGAACAGGCTGCCCAGGGAGGTGGTGGAGTCTCCTTCTCTGGAGATGTTCAAGACCTGCCTGGATGCCGACCTGTGCGACCTGCTGAA
>NW_024885111.1:361416-477748 GCF_019232065.1 Centrocercus urophasianus | reverse complement strand
TGGGGGGGGGCAGAATGGTGAGGCCAGACTGTTTTCAGTGGTGAGTGGAGACAGGACAAGGGGAAATGGCTGGAAACTGCAGCACAGGAAGTTCCGCACAAACATGCGCAAGAAGTTCTTTACAGTGAGGTGACGGAGCACTGGAACAGGCTGCCCAGGGAGGTGGTGGAGTCTCCTTCTCTGGAGATGTTCAAGACCTGCCTGGATGCCGACCTGTGCGACCTGCTGTAGGGAACCTGCTTTGGCAGGGGGTTGGACTCGATGATCTCTGGAGGTCCCTTCCAACCCCTACAATTCTGTGATTCTGTGATCTTCATCAGTGAGCTGGATGAAGGGGTAGAATTTACCTTCAGCAACATTGCTGATGGTACAAAGCTCAGAGGAGTTACAGAAGGCTGTGCTGCCATTTGCTGAGACTTGCTCAGATTGTGAGTTGGGCAGAGAGGAACCTGATGAGGTGAAACAACAGCAAGTGTAGAGTCTTGTATGCAGTTATTCCTCCTCAGGTGCATCCATACAGGTATGGACCTCCTGCAGAGAAGTTCTACTGAGAAGGAGCTGAGTGTCCTGGTGGACAGCAGGTTGGGCATGAGCCAACAGTGTGCCCTGGGGGCTGAGAAGGCCCACGGGACCCTGAGATGCATTATAAAGAGCGCGGCCAGCAGTTCGAAGGAGGTGATCCTCCCCCCTACTCTGCCCTGGTGAGCTCACATTCAGACTACTGTGTCCAGTTCCAGGCTCCCTAGTTCAAAAAAGACAGGAATCTCCTAGGAAGAGTCCAGCAGAGGGCTGCAAAGATGATGTGAGGCCTGGAGCATCTTCTGTCTAAGGAAGGGTTGAGAGACGTGGAGAACTGAGAGACTTCTCAGTCTGGAGAAGACTGAGAGGAGATTTTACAACTATTTATAAACATCTGAAGTGTGGGAGTCAAGATGATGGGGATGGGCTCTTTCTGGTGGTGAGTAACGTTAGAACAAGGGACAACAGGCAGAGACTGCAGCACAGGAAATTCTCTAATACACCAGGAAGAACTTCTTCACCATCTGGGTGACAGAGCACTGGAACAGGCTGTCCAGGAAGGTTGCAGACTCTCCTTCTTTAGAGATACTCAAGGTCTGTCTGGATGCCCGTCTGTGTGACCTGCTGCCCTTTAGTGGAGGGTCTGGACTTGATTTCCAGAGGTGTCTTTCAACCTCTACAATTCTGTGATCTATAATTCTACGAAAGCATGCATATGCGTCTTACATATATGTGGTTTATCTATACCTAATGATGTATGTAAATTCTAGTTTACATTTCTCTTCTATATTCCTAAAATATATATTTTTGTGAAGGTGCTTTATGTGAAACTAGTTTTTCATGTCCAAACAATTCCTTTTTGTTTCAAGAAAATGTTTTTTTATGAGCAGGATGCACTGAGGGATTTGAACTATTGATTCCTTCCAAATAGCCTGAGATGCTTGCAGCTTCATCCTTTTTGTTCATTTTTTATGGGTAATGAAAAACAGCTTAATATCATTATGCTCATCAGATAAGGCTTAAAAACCCCACTAAGATTTAAAAGAAAGTCCTAAATAGATTGTGAGGATTAGCAGTATGGATAACTGTCTCAGGAGAGCTGTGTATTTTCCAGACCTCTAAATCCAAACATCCCTCCTGCCCCTCAATGCTTATTTAATACTCTCAGTGAATACTTCTGCGCTGTGTTTCGCTGTGTCAAGGAAGAATTTGGTTGCTGGAAGCAGGTTAGGTATTTTTTTGTTGTTTTCAACTCCTGTGGATACTACCCATGCACCCTACTAAATAATGTAGCAGTAATTCCTCTTGTTTGTCTTTCCTGCTTCCAGAGCATTCGTTACACCACAGAGCAAACATAAACAGCTTTTTAAGTGTACAAGTAGCAAGCCATCTGCTAGAAGGTGGTAGAGAATTCATTGCTTGAACAGAGGTCTGAGTGAAACATGGTGATGGGCTGGGAGGAAAAACACATTCTTCACGTACATCCATGTTTGTAAGATTTAAGATGCACTGATGGCAACCCCTAGTCTTCAGCATGTTCCAAAGCAGTAGGAGTCACCTGTGTTATGCATATGCAAATGTCAGCACTTTAATGAACCATTATGGCCCAATGTTAAGGAAATGAAAAACAGTGTCACAGAGGCATCTCAAACTTTTTTATATCATCATTTGATAGTAATTGTTTTAAATGTCACACATGTCGGTGTATGTAGTAGCATCATTACACAGTCAATGGGGTATGTACTATTATAAGGGAAAATTTAGAGTAGGCTTTCATAGTTCACATTATTAATGGAGCTTAAGAATGAGTGCCACGCTGTGGAATGAACCTAATTCTTCTCTGGACAAAATCCTCATTTGAGCTGTGGAATAGATAATACTGGTGGAACTTCCTCTTTGTGTTTTGGATTTATGCCTCTATCACTTCAAAGGAAGGATGGGAGGCTATTTACTGTCTCCTTTTACAAAATAGACTAACCATTGGTATTCATCTATAGGAAAGCTATCCAAATGCATGATTGCAGAATCATGGCAAATGGAACTATTGGGATGCAAAATCATTCAACCCACTTCCTTGCCCTGAGGCAGCAGTGGTGTGCCTGTTCTATTGCTAAAATTTATTTTGTGAGTGTTTTTTGAAAGCCTCTGGTGATGGAAAGACCTTTTCCTATCATCTAGTTCTGGTGCTATTTCAGGGCTAATATTGTGATTAAAAGTTTTCCTCAGTACCTAATTTAGATCTTCCTTTTAGCCCATTGCTTATACTAGTCCACCACAGATACAGAGAATAGATTCCCTTTCACCTTGCTTAGATCTTTCACATATTTAAAGGTGACTATTATGTCTCACTACAGTCAACTTTTCCCTAAATTAATCACTGTCATTTCCTTGTTGAGTCTTTCAGATCTTCTCCTCTGCAATCCCTTTTGCTACTGCATCTAAAAATGGAATGCTGTTTCTTTTTTTGTTTAGTGAGATGGTCTTTTAGAGCTCTGATCTGGGTGAATGGAAGTCAGTGATAGTTTCCTGGGGCACACGAGGCTTGATGTTACAAAGCTGTGGATTCTTTTCTAAGACAGCATCTTAAAGTGGCCAATGCAACAGTGAGGCCACACTGGGGAGAGGAGAGTTTCACTGTAGATGTACTCCTTGAGCTTTGGGTCTGTGCAGAGCTCAAAAGCTCCTTCTCTGCATTGTTAGATAGTGGATTTCAATCCAAATTTGAAAGGCTACTGCTGACCCTACTATTTTGGACGTATCTGGGTTTGCTCTGTCACCGATTCCAAATAGGGAATTTTACTCTGAATGGCATGAATTTCAGCAGGATGTTAGCATTGCAATGAATTGTCCTCTCTTCCAAACCTTCTGGTCAGCTCCACTGTGAGACAGAGGACTGTATGGGGAATATGGAGAGGGCAGCTGTCTCCCTTGAGAAACTGTGTGGCAACTAGGGCAGCGTGCTGTAAAAATGGAAAAAGTAAGAGAGGGACCAGGAGCACATCCGTCTCTGGGGAGGAATATGTGTTTGAAGGCAGTGAAGTGTGTATGGTGCATCAGACAGGCTGGCAGTGAAAGTCAGAAACAAACCCACGACCTTGTGAATAAAATACTGTCTGTAAATTCACTTCCAGTTAAAGAATCAGTGCATCCTTGTCCTAATTCCCCAGTGATGTTTTCTATGTTCTTGACCGCATGTATTTTCAAAACTACAGATTATAAGTGCAGTTTTCTCTGCCTTGTTTTCAGTGCAGATCTGCATGAGTTTGTTTCAGAAGAGTACATGTGGAAGAGTACTTAAGAAAAAAAAAAAAAAAAGACTTCCTCACATTTTCTAGCTGGAAAGATGGACTGGCACTGCGTGTTTAGATATGTTTTCTTCCACTTCTCAACCAGTAGCAGTCATCTGCTGGTAATAGTGAGTAGTTTCATCCATACTCCAAATGGAATCGTCGCTGGCAGAAATTAGATGAAAAGTATTCTATGTGCATGGGCTGATCACACAGGCTGATTTTTGGATATTGTGTAGCAATTTGTACATTGTTGCAATGAATATCACAGAAGAAAAATCACCTGTATGTGAACAAACCCTTCAGAAAATACAAAACTCAGGCTAAGTCTATTGTAAAATGTTTTACATGGAGTTACTGTCAAGGATCATCTTGATCCTCTGGTTTACAGAATCTAGCTAGTAAACTAGCTTTGGGAATCTCTGAATCAAACACATACAGAAAAATATCATTTTGCAAGGCCTGCAAGCTGAAGCCTCGGGTTGATAGTCATGATGAATGGTCAACTTGAGTCCCTTGGTAGCAAACAGTCTGTAAGTGAAGTTAGTTTTCTTTGGAGGTTAATGTTTCTGATGGATATAGGACTTGAGAAGCATCATACAGCCAACACAAATTATCTGAAGAAGTATTAAATAGGAGAAAAAAAAAAAAAAAAAAAAAATCCAGAACAGCTATTATTGTCATGGAATGCCGTGAATCATCCAACAGTACTAATTAAAACAAAGAGAGCTTTAATACCACAGATAAATCTGAGAAACAAGGAGCTTTGTAATGATAAAGTGAGAAGCAGTTTTTCTATTTTTGACAGTGCTGTGTAGCTTAAGATTTATCAACTTCTGTAGAGTAGTATGGTAGGAATCAAGATAGGAAATATCTAGAAGGAGAAAGAAATCGCACAAAAAAGATAAGATGTGATATGTTTTCTGTACTAAAATGGATGAGATGCTTTGTTGCTTTGTGCAACAGTAAAGAATATACTGCATTAATAGTACAATGTTGTTGTATGCTTGTGGCAAAAGTAACATTAAGAGGACTTGCATATAAAGAATGTAGTCAAAGTAGTCCAAATTACAAACAGCTTGTGGTGCTTCTTTGTGTCTGGCTCTGCAGTTCCTGGCATCTTGAAGGTGTTCATTGGTTGAGCAGCTCTGATCAACTGTCATGGTGCAAGTGGTGTCCCACGGTCACTGTTCAAGAACTTGAAATGTTTTTCTGAGCTCAGCTGGAGGGAAATACTGCAGAAATCTCTGCGGGAGCTGAGAACAAGATCAGGACAAGTTAAAGAAGCTGTGTTACTTTCCCAGTGTAGGCTCCAGGGTTGTGGATGTCTGCAAGATTTTGACAGTTGCTGGAAGGACACTTGGGCACGAGCAGGAGAGCTTTCAAGAAAAAGCATTAAACCTCCTCGTTTGAGCTGTTTCTGTAAGCTTCTTATGGGGTGTGTTTGGTTTCAGATGCTTTTATTTTATACTCTTATTTTATTATTTCATTTATTTATTTACTTATTTATTTATTTTGACTTTGAGTCTAAAGGTCTTTCCCTTAAGATCTTTTTGCTTCGAGAATAGATAGGAGATTTTAGTAACTGATTGTGAGGAGGAAGAAGCTGTTATGAATGTTCATTGTGCGCGTACTCATATGCATATGGAATCATAGAATCCTTAGAGATGGAATGGAACTTAAAAGGTCATCTAATCTGGCCCCCTGCAACGCACTTGGACATCCACAGCTCCATCAGGCTGCCCAGATTCTGATCCAGTCTCACCTTGAAAGTCTTCAGGGATGGAGCATCCACCACATCGCTGGGCAACCTGTTCCAGTGCCTCATTACCCTCACTGTAAATGACTTTTTTTTTTAATATCCAAACTAAATCTGCTCTCTTTGAGCTTGGAGCCATTGATGTAACAGCTGTATTTCCATAACAAGGCAAAATCTCGGGACAAATCTCAAATTGAAAAATTGAGTTGGCAGATTACGTCAAGAAAATGATAAATGCAGTTGGTATAATATTTTTTTTCTGACTGTGTCTTGAATATTAAAATTAATTTGTACTTATCTAAAAATGGGATATTCTCCGAATTCCTTTTGCAGTACGTTTAGGGCACGTTGCTAGCTCTTTTACAGTGGTTAACACTCAGGGAGGCAGAATTTCTGCTTCTCTGTTATTCTTTCTGGCAATCAGTGTTGCTCTCGGTAGGAGCATTTATGTGTATGTGTGCATCTGTGTGTACTTGATAGTCCTTGCGAATCTTCAGCCAGTCCTAATATGAAAATCAATGGATCCCAAGGCAGGTTTGTCTTTAACAATGGAATTGTTCCATCTATAACCTCTGCACAAAATGTCTTGACATGTGAGCAATCTTGTGGCATATGGTGCAGTAGTTACTTGTTATACAGCATTTATACCAGCAGTGTAATTTTCTTTTTTTCACTCTGGTTGTTTTAACCTCTATGTTTTTAGTCTATTCTACACAAATTGAAATTCTCAGCAGTAAACTTAAAGCAAAATATTAACAAAGGAACCTTTCTTGTGGTTCATCAATGCATTCTGCAGGCATTGAGGGGACAGCAAATGATCCAAGTTGTTTTCACATCACAAATAGAAGGCTGGAAATGTGTATGCTTCATAGGAGAAAACCCCAGGATAATTCAGGGACTTCTTGGTAGGTCTTAGTAGACAGATACATCTCTCCCATATATGAAGAAGAAACACTGTGAGATGCTCTATTCGGTACTCAGTTTTTGTTGTACTTTAACTTACCCTGGATCTTGTTTATGCCACTATTTTCAAAAGTTCAGTGGTATCTTAGGTAACAAAGTGAAATTGAAGCATAATGGAAGCTGAGTGCCCAGGTCCCCTGGGCACCATTACCACTGCCAGTTTGTGTTGCTAATGATTTGTAATGATTGAACCCTACGGACTTTGAGAACAAATGCACTCAAGGACTCCACTGAGCTTTATAAAAGGCCTTGAATATACAGTAACTTAAATTTTTATAGCAACATGCATTTCTTTGTTATAACTGAGACCGAAATTTGATTGTTGTACTGAGTACACATAGGGCAATATGAAAGCTATCACAGAATACTAACACTAAATGTAATTTAGCATAGTCCATAACACAGAAATGTGTTATACTTGGACTTTATGCAAATAACTTTTATTTCCCCTTTTGTTTAGGATTAACCATCTCTACATAATTACTTTACTGCGGAGTAGGCACAGCTGTATTGCATTGGCCAGCATCACTTTGTTTTGTTGGCAGATGTTTAAACCTGAATGCAGTGCCAAAAGTTCATAGAATCACAGGGTCATAAAATCATTTGAGTTGAAAGGGACCCTAAAAGGTCATTGAGTCCAGCTCCCCTCTGATGTACAGAGACATTTCCATCTTGCTCAGGATGCTCAGAGCCTGGTCCAGCCTGATCTTGAGTGTCTCCAAAGCCAAAGTTGCATTGTTTTTCTTTACCGTTACTGTTTAATAATACAATACTTACAAAGCAAATTCCTTGCTGTAGTGAATTTTGTGCAAATTTGGTTTTTCCCCATTCATCTGTTGTCTTCATAGACAGACTAGTGACTTTCCAGTATCTTCTGCTTTGCTTTGGTCGCTCTTTGTCCACGCTTGGTAGCACAGGGGACATGGGGAAAGATGCCTTCAGCCATCAGTACTTACTGAACAAAGCAGGCCCCACTGCAATACTTCACAATACTTCCATTCTGCATAATGGCATCATGACATAGGGCATGGATAGAAATAGGACATTCGTTTGTACTGCATCTGAAGTGATAATGAGGTAATGCCTGATGTGGGTGGATATTGGAGGATAAGGTATGGGCAGGGCTTCCTACACTGGGAGGGGAGCTGTGGAGGAGCCCTTCTGCTAGGAGCACAGCTAAACCCAGTGCACGAATCAGAAGGGACGAGGCTTTGCCTTTCATGTTCCTCAGAGACAGAGGAAAGTTTGCAAAAGAGATATATCTGTATCTGTAAAGTCAGTCTCATGAGCAACTACATGTGGGAGCTGAGGCAGTATTTTCTATTGCAGCGATGCCAAGATAAATCTTAGAAGCCATCTGGGGATTTTTTTTTATTAAATAGTCCTTAAGCAGGAAAGGTTGATTGATGAAAATCAAGAGGGGTGTGAATCAAAATCCATTCTCCCATTTTTTTACATGAAGATTGAAATTCATTTTGTGTAGTTCAATGGAGATTAATATGCAAGTTAAATAGGCCAAAAAAATTAGCTTTTCCAGAAATGAGCACGCATTCATACAGGGAAATGAAAAGAGTTGCCTAAAGCTCAACAGACGGATCCAGATCTTTGCTATACTTTGCTTCTGAAGTGCTGCATTAGTGGAGGTATGACAGGAATGTGACTGGGAAGGTTTGATACGAGCAGAACCAATAACGCTGATGCTTAATCCTCCTGTCTGTAAATGTTGGACAATAGTCTCTTACAGTGACATTCTGCATAAGACTGGCATACAGTTTCAAGTGTTCCTGCTTCCAGGCAGCTGAGTCAGAGGAATCTGAAGAGCTGGATGCTGACTCACATGTTGAAGATAGTGAATTCCAAAAAGAAAAAGTCACAAGGCAAATATTTTTCAATGAAACTGCACTTTTTCCCCCTTATTTGCAAGCAACTGGTCTTAAGCAGCCGTCACTATTTCTTAATCTTCAGTAAGAAATCCTCTATTTCAATATGGCAACACTGACTTATACCAGATCCCTGTTCTGTTTCTCTCTTGAGTACCAGAGGAAATAATAGTTCTTTTCAACATATACAAATCTGAGCAAGCAAACAGTCAAAAACCTTGAGAACATCTTGTAGGTAAGAGAAATTATGTGGAATGGGAAGTAGGTGCTGTAGCTTTCCTTTAGCTGTTTCAGCTTCTGGAGGTTTGTTTCCTTTATGAAATTGATATTTGCTCTCTTTAAAGGTATGGATCTTTCCTTCTCTGTAATCAACGTTTATTCTGATCCTTCACCCTCTAATGCCTGTAAATCCTGACATGATCTGAAAGCATCCAAAAATAAATCAGACTGGAAAAGGTCACATGCAATATGAGTTTAGATTGCGTGAGCTAATTTTACCTGAGGTGTAGTTGTGTGGCTAATGCTTTTCATAGCAGTTCCAACACAGAAGGGCTTCGTTTAGTAAAATGACATTGAGATGCATCTTTGAAAAGTAAAAAGTAGGCAAAAGTAGAGGAATCTATTTATGCATTTGGCATCGTATGAAACAGCTCATGGTTTATTAGAGGGTTTAATTTGAGACCTCTTCACTGTAGCCTCAAAAAAAGATATTGTTATTCTTCTCAAGAACACTTTTATTATGTAACTGAGTCCTGGTTATTTGAGCAGGACTTGAAGGAAGTTTTTACTAAAACTTGTCAAGTCCAATTTATCATGTCCGTACACATAGACATGCAGTATCTTCCCTGTATTTCAGTCAAGTGCATTTTTACACTCTGGCTGAAACATGTGCTTAATCTGCTGGATATCCAGTGGAGCATGTAGCATATGGATGTGTCAAAGTGTGACTTTCAGTGTATTTATAATATAGTACTAAATTCTGAGTCTTCTATTTAGGTGAGAAAGTAGGAAGTTCTGACTCTTGAATTTGGGAATTATTTTAAATTTTTAAAATTTTCTTTCTGTAGTATTTATGCACTAAAACCATCATCTAAAAGCAGTATATAATTGTAATTAGGACTAAGTACCTACAAGTCATGATGAGAGGGCTTTAGTTATAGTAACATAATGTAGTGCTGCTGTTAACTTTTCTTTTTCTTGTTGAAGTTCTATTTCTGTTATCCAGAGCAAACATACACAATAAATACCCAAACCAGGTTGAATTAGCTAATCAGGCTATTGGAAATAGTAGGAGATAATGTCAAGAAGATGCAGGTGGTACCTGCAGATGTCTCAGTGAAAGGCTGTGCTGCTTTCAGCACTTGAAGCAGTTTGGGCATCTCTGCATCTCCTTTCCATTTCATCACTGCATATGGTGAAATGAAATCAAATCTGGCTGCTCCAAACTCATATCCCACCATAGAATGGCTTGGGGTTAGAAGGGACCTCAGAGATCATCTAGTTCCAAGCCCCTGCCATGGGAAGGGTTGCCAACCAATAAAATGTGTTTAGATGGTGAAATTTCACCGTATGTTTTTTTCACCGTATGTTCCTATCTCCTGTGTAGTTATAGAGTTGTTAGGTACCTTTGGCTTTACACAAAGTGCATGCCACTTCTGTTTGACTCTCAGTTATGCTAAAGACACTTACTGCATATATTTAAGGATAATGGGAGTATGAAGTTGGTTTTAGTCTTTTATGAACACTTGATTCGTTTGCGTGCTACTTTTATATGAGGATGTTATAAAAGAGCATCAAGCTCCTTAATGATAGATGCAATTGGATTTCCAACTGATCTTTCTTGGACTTTTTTCATTTAAAGACATTTTCTTCCTGAACACTAAATTTTCAAAGGCAGAATCTTGCATAAGCTGCCCACTGCAGATCAAATGAAATCAAAGCTTTGACTTGGCCAATATATAATGCTGTTATGGGCCTTTGTCTTTTGTGACAAATACAGGCTCTTTAAGATTTATTCTTCATCTGGCTCTTGCTTCTGTCTTGACAAATGGTTTTTGCTATGGAATGAGCTTTCTAATCTGATAAATTCATAATTTTATGATTAAGAAATTGACTAAATAATTGTATATTTCTCTGTCAAAAAGAAAATAACTGTTCAGACTCCACCGTATATTAATTTACTTGAAACAGAGAACATTAGATAAATTAGGGGCCCAGGAGAGAAAGGATTAATGCCTGTGGCAATGTGGATTTTTTTTTCAACAGTGCGAATTTTTAGAGTTGGTGGCACAACAAATCTCACTGGCTTTATTTTATCATTCTTTCATGGTGGACAGTGATGAAAACAAAGCCTGTTAGTTCTACCTTGACATTGTATTATAGTTTTCCTTCTGCTAGGAACTTTTTCTGCTTTCAGAGCTGACTTGTTCCCATCAGTCAGTTCCATATGCAGAGTGAATCCAGTGCCAGTGCCTAACAGAAGACAAAATGTATATGAGCAAATTACAGTAGGTATCTGCAGTGCTTGAAGCTTGACTCTACAGCTGAGATAACTCCAAGCTTCTTTAAATATTTAGATCTTTGGAATTGAAATTTCCATGAGACTGACTTGTAGTTTGGTTGTGATACCAAATGAGAGTCTTGAGGGAATTAATTCGGTGACTGGAAATCAAATACCTAATTTTCTAGCAGTTGAGATCACTGATTCTAGAGCGTGTTACTATTGTAATGTGATTTAGGTCACGTAACATAGTGGTTCTCTGCATGGGATCTCAAGACTGTGTTGAAAGCCCTGTGAAAGGTAACGAAGGAAAACAAGCTTATTATTGGCAAGCATAACTTTGTAGCTTGCAGTCCCCAGCAAGTGAAAATCAGTGCTTCAGAATCAAAGGCACAGTGCAGGCAGTTTCATCTTGCTGTCAGAGACAAAGGGGAAGAACTTGTTTGCAAGAGAGGGCTTATGAGACACAGTGATGAAATTACAGACTTAAGGTTCAGGCACAGCAGCCAATTCCTTTCTGTACTTTTAGGAGGAAGGGCTTTTTTTTCCCATGGCTGAGGAAAAAGTTTTATTTTTAGCTTTACTATTTCTGGTTTAAGATTTTTGAAGCATCCTAAGTGTGTCCTTGCATCATTTGAATTTAACATGGACTGCAGGAGCCTTAACGTGGAGCTAGGACAGTTGCACTGCCACTCTTTGAGTCTTATATTTGCAAGAGAGCAGATGAATAACTGATGAATACAAATCAATTTAAATTCCTCAGGAGAAGAAGAAAAAATGCCTAGGCCCAGTCACATCTGTAATAGGAGGTATGTAAAAATCAAGTTAGAGTCAAGTATCTTTTTTATTGCAGTCTCCTCCCTATCAATTTCATTCATTCCTTCAGCAGGGATTGTCAGTAACCTTGGTAACTCTGCATTTGTTTTCTCTTCTCCTTTGCTCCGCTGACAACTAAAAGCGCCTTTGGTGGCGACATAGAACTAATGTCCCAACCATACTGCATTAAAAGGGGGAAGAGGGAGGATGGAGAGAGAGAGGCTTAGAATGCTTTTCTAATGTAGATTTTATATACCTATAAAAGAAAGCTTAGGAGTAGCTGAGATAGCTTAGATGTGATTGCAATGTTTTAAACAGGGTAATATTGTCACTATGCCTTGCTGTGTGGGCTGAAGTGACATTGAAATGAAATTCTCTGCTAAAAAGCTTGATCAACTAAGACTGATCTTCGCTATTGGAGGTAGAAGCTCCAATATCTTCCATCACAAGAAACATGGAGAGACAAAGGGCCAATGAATCGGGTGATTCCATGGCCTTTAATGTGATAGCATTTCAGTTGAAGGCTGTTCCTTAACTGGGATGCAAAGTCCTCCCTTCTGTGACTTGCAAAGCTGGTTTATTGTTAAGCATCCGTGTGGATATAATGTGAGCTCACACAATGTGTGTCTGAGATGAGGACTGAATAAGCATGAAGAAATCGTTAATTACACAGTTGTTTTCCACGATCTAGGTGCTGCATTGAAGGGCCAAGTGCAGTGTTCTGCTTTTTATCTGGTTAGCTCAGATGCGTTGTAAACACCTGATACTTGATTTTGAAAATAGAATCTTGTGCTTTGAAACTGGAAGTCTTCTGCTATGCTGTTCTGCAGTTATGGCACGTTATTTTAACTCAAAGTTGTACATTGTTGAAGGACTCTGATAGAAGGTTAGGTTTGTTGATTAGGAAAAGCCATTGAAATTTTGTGGGAGGAAGGGAAAATGATTTCTACGTGTCTGATAATGGAAAACACTATGGTCATTTATTTTAGCTTCTGTAATTGAATTTCAAAGCCTTCAAGTTTAAGTGTGTGTATACATCCAATTCAGAAACTTTCTGTAATCCTCTCGTCCACTCCTGATCAATTTTAGTGATTGCATAGATTTGTCTTTACAAAAGCTGATTCCCAGACTGTAGTTGAAGGGCTATCTCTAAACTAGTTACAGTATTGATAAAAAGCTAACATAGATCATGCTGCTAATTGCTGCTGACAGCGCCTGCCGAACAGAACTGTTCTGGAATACAGACTGAACATCATTTCCTTCTTCCTGTGCAGTTTGGGCTGACTTCTTGAATTTGTAATTCTTTATTTTTCTTTTTAACCTCATCCTAAATTGGACAGTCAACACAGTCTGCGTTAGTTCATTTTGTATTCACCTTCAGCTGAAGTTTACATCCTGGCTTTGGCAAGTAAAGCAATGTAGCACCAGTGCCATAGTGAGGGAAGGAGAAGCATGCTTGCAAAGGTCTTGCAAAGACTTGTGTGTTGCTTTACAACTTGTTGTCCTGCAGAAAAGAATTACAGAGAGTTCTAATGGCAGGAACTTATGTATAAAGACATCTGCTGAAACAATGGTATGTATTTCCAAGGGCCTGAACAGTCCCATAACTGACAAACAGGTTGTTGGAGTGTGCGTGTGTTTGTGTGGAAATTTGGGAACCTGCTGGAAATGTTGTCCTTCAATTTGGTAGAATATTTTTCCACTCATGATCACCAGTCTCAACACTTATAGTTTTTTTTTTTTTCCTCTTAAAACAAACCAATTATCCATCCATGACAAGAATAGAAACAGAAGGTGGTAATTTCTTGCACTCTTTAATTGCCTCCCAAAGAGGATAAAAACAGTTACTTAAAAAGACTGCGTCTTCATCTACCGTCTTGAAATAGTCTTTTGAGGATAACTTGAAAGGACAGATGAAGATTCTTGGTTTGCTAAGGAGAGCCAGATCTAAATTAGCTACTGGCTTCAACATACTTGCCTGTCATTAGGTATTCTCTCTGTCATCTGATATAGTGTAAATGGCATGGGAATTAATGAATGGGTTCCAAAAAAAGGGGAAATTTAGCTGGTATCTCCGAAGCTATTGCAAAGTTTTTGCAATATAAAGGGATGGTTCAATGGCTAGGCAGCAAGGCTTAGGAAGTTAGTTCACTGTTATGCAGATGCCCTATAACGTTCCAGTGTGATCGAAGGGCATGAATTTTAGGATGTCTAGGAATTGAGACCTCAGCTCTTTCTTTGTGAAGTGTTCCATTGTCAGTGATTTGATCTAGGAATTGATTTCTTTAGGTTAGTTCTATAGTCAGGAGTTATCTCCATGCATCTTTCCCATGGGCAGTGCATGGAAGTATAACTCAGCACTGTTCAGGATGGTTTTGAGCACTTTATCCCACTCTGCTAACACTAGAGAGGCCAAGAGGAGACATTCCTACTTAGGATTGTTTGAACAAAGTGTAATTTCACTAATCTTCCCTATGAAAACCACAGGCCTGGCTATGGTCAAAAGATTTTGAGTAAGCTTATAAGATCTTCTGTATTACAAAATGATAAGAAATTGATACTAGAAAGAGTGTACCATCTTACTAGTCTTGTAATCAAAGCATACACCCAAATTGCAGATTGTTGCATTATTCTGCCTGTGCAGAACTCAAATTTCTCATCTGTCCACCCAGCCATAGATCTGCCCAAATGCTCTCCACCTCCTGACATTTCCCCCTATGAAACTGGGATAAACCTGTGCTGTGCTTGTTGTCTTGAGCTATCTGACAGCTGTGACAGTGTTATATGGAAATATCTCCAGTCAATAAAGCTCCTGAAAGCACCCTATAATTACAGACTGTAATTGTGCAGGTTACAGTCTGCAAGTTACAGCAGAAAAATGTTTTTTGTTATGCTGACACCAAACAGTCACTTGTTTTAATTTCCTACTTGTGGTCTTTGTGTTTACTGCAAGCACATCCCTTAAATGTAATGCCCTAAATACTGCCAAATCAATTCAATGTTTTGAAGAGATTTTTTTCAGCTTAAAAATTATTTTTGGCCAGAATGAAAATACAGTTTTGAGCCAGTTCTAATGAGAGCCTCCAAAAAGTGGTCTCTGGGAGTTGTTTCCTACTGGATGCTTAGTAATGCCTCCTTTCTAATATTCTCTTCCATACAGTAGGAAAGAATAGTGTTGTAAACCCTCTCCTGCAAATGGAATGCATGCTGGCCTGAGAGTTCAGGGAAACAGCACAAAGTAGACCAGTGAAAACATATTCTGCTGGTATAATTGCATTTCTGCAAGGAAATTTTCCAGTGTAGAAATATCTTGAAAAAAGAACCACCTCATCTAGCCAACACTGTTAAGGCAACGTCCTGCAGCTGCCAGTCACACTGATTGGATTTTTAACATGAATAGAGTGTCCACTTAAGAATTGTGTTGTAGGTCCTGCAGCCTCACTCACGTATGTCACTCAGCATTGGTAATTTGCACTCCTCATTAAGGAAAGTCCCATGCTGTTTCATTACTATTACATTTATCACATTTATCACCTGCTGTGGTTGGATTTATTCGATTTTCCATCTTTTTCTGTGCAACTGTGCATGCAGTTTCCTTAAGAAAAAAGCAGAGACCATACAATCAGGAACTGCTGACTGGCAAACTGGGCTGTTGGGTGAATTTATTGCACTAAATGCAGTGTTTCCTAAGGAACTCGTCGGTTATATTTTCTTGCTGCTAAGGAGCATTCAGTAGAACCTTTGTGCTTTCATCTTTTTCTTTCCTGATGTACCTGACTGTCACGCAAACAGCGAGGCAGCTGAATTTGGAGAATCATCCTGAGATGCAAAAATGCAATGAACGTTTTCTACTTTCAGCCTTCACACAGAAACATTTTGCTGTAATTACTGTGTCAAATTGTATGGATAAGTGGTGTTTAGTCAGTATACAAAATGGAGCATATGCCTTCTTGTGAATATTTGGGTTTTTCTCTTTCCTTGATTTAGTGCTTTTTTGGTTAACCTATATGTTATATAAAATACTATTGAATGTTTTGAAGCTTGGCAAGCTTTACTCCACACTTGTCAAAACAAAGTGATTTCCATTCTATTATTCTTGCTGTAACAATGAGCAGAAAGCATGTTCTGAGAACAAAATTGTATGAAATGCGAGTTATTTGTTCCTTGTCAAGCAAGGCATTGAAGAACAGCCCTTGCTTTGCTGTGCCCTGCTAATGGCTCCTGGGGGGAGCTGAGCTTTGGGAAGCTCAGTGCACCTGCACAGAGATCACAGCCCCCTGAAATATTTAGTGATGGCATTCTGAGGATCAGCTGGATGTGTTGTTCCCTTGTATACAAATTCTTTATATGCGACCTCATGGCTGTTCCCTCCCTGTGGAAGGTGGTTTCTGTTGAATTCAGATCATTGGGAGGTTGGGTTTGTTTTTTGTTTCCTCCTCAAGAGTGGCTTTAGTGAAGATGTGCTTGTTACAGATTGCAGGTATAAGAGTACACAGCTTGCAGATAACAAGGAAGAGCTCTACTCAGTTTTCTCTACGGAAATGATTTCATTTGTTGGAATTAGATAATGTTTTTCACAGCACCTGCATTTCAATATCATGAGCCTAATGCTTTGCTTTGAAAATAATGATTCAGCTCTTAAAACAGATTGAAAGCATCCCTTGGTCAGTGTGGCCTGGGAGTGACTGTTCCTAACTCACCAGGAGGTTGCACAGCCATGGCTCTACAGGGGTCTGCATGCATCAACTGTTGGGTTGTTCTGAATTGAGCTCTTGCTGCATCTCCATCTAGTTCTTAGTACAGGAGGATCCCCGGTAACCATTGAAGTTAAATGCTGAGATCCTTTTCTAAGAAAATCCAGAAAGCCTATGTGTATGAATTTTCTTTGCATCAACCTTGAAATTCAACTTAATTTTGCCCATCTTCTGTAGTCTGTACTTGCATTTCTGCTGATAAAATAGACTGTGTAAATGTCAGCTTTGGGATGGCTTAATTTACAGAGCTACAACTGAAAAGGCTAATACAGCATCTCATTTTTACTCCAAATATGCCTGATTTTAGGAAGACTGCAGATTAAATCTCCAGTTCATCAAATCATGGAAGGCTTGCACGTTACTTTTCAAGCTGAATGCATGCCAGGCTGCTCAGGAGCTGGCAGCAACAAACTCAAGTGAAGTATGGCAATCAAGGGACTGGGCTAATTTCTGGCATTTCATACGGTTGGCATTGGGCTAGTATGGCTTCCACAGCAGTCATACAAAGGGGCAAAGGTTTGCAACTGACCATAGTGAGTTTGTGTTTGGTTGGAACTCAGTGATCTTGAAGATCTCTTCCAAGCAAAGTCATTCTATGATTGCTCTTAGGGGCTTTTTTTCACTCTGGATAACTGGTAGGACAATGAGGCTGAAGGCTGAGGACTGAGGGATGAAAACAGAAGAAACGTTACTGTTAAAGAAGAAAAGAATTACTGCTACTAGGGAATGGAGCAGTTTCTGGTCTACTCTGCAACTGAGAGACTTTCAAGGATCTAAACTGATGGCAGTAAATGCTTGCATGGGAGTGTGGGTACAATACAAGTCCCTAAATTTTTTCTTCATTCTTATGTGAACATAATTGACCAGTGGCTCAGTACGTGCTCTGAGATCATGGGTTCATTTTCAATGAGTGGAACGTATTTCTTTGTGCTGCTGCAAGTGGCTGGGATTTTCATTTCTTGGGCTTCTACGTCAGCAGGGAGCTGTAAGCAATGGGAAGATGCTTGTGCTCAGTGAGCAGTGTCAGTGTGTACTGCCTGTGAGCCCTGCTTTCCTGTGCTGTGTCCCTGGTGGTGAGAGCAGGACAGAAGAGGGAGCTCGCAGTGCGCAGGCAGCAGGGCTCGCACTGCAGCCAGCTGCAGCAAAACTCTGCGTTGCTTTTAGATTATGACGGAAAATCTGTTTTCAGTCTGTCCCTGTTATTGCTTAAAGCCGCTCGTGACCTGGGTTTGAACTGGTGTCCTAGAGGGTAAAAGGCTCTGTATCTCATTGGCAATCCCCAGAAGCATGCAGTTGCTCCCGACACAGATTTGAAACAAATCCCGACCTGAAGTCATCAGCCTTAGGTTTTGGTTACTCTGATGAGAGACGGCAATTTAAAGACTTTGCTTTCTTCCCTGCTCTTCCAGTGCCCAATACACCCTCTTCTTCCTTCAGCTATACAAATCCAGCTAAATCTTCTGAAAGGAGATTATGAACCGGTAGATTTCAAGCAGTGTAGAGCCACAGGAGAAGAAAACAAGGTGGATGTTCACATTCTGAGCCCTTCTTTCTCACATTGCATGATAGACAGAAACATCCTGAACTTGCTCTGCATTTTCCAAAGAAGGTTCAAAATGCAGTCAATCACAAGCAGGATGTTTGCATCTTCTTGATTCTAAAGAGTGCCCAATGTTTATACTGCTGTTGCATCAGGCACTCACTGCTATATTCTTTTGGTGCTTACAGCTGTATTGTGCTTTCAGTTTTGTTACACATGTTGACTTTGGTAGGCTTCGTATCAGAGAAGATGCTTAGATTCACACGCTCTCTATTCCTACTATGAACAGCTATAGAGTAAGTGAGCAGCAAGCCCTGGTCTCGCTTGGAAAGTGCTGCTGAAGTTTTTGAATTTTGTAGAAGACTGTTTGTTAGGTGTTCCTGAGCTTCAGCAGGAGCTGTGCAGAGATGATGAGTGCAGAACATGGCTGTGGTGTCTGGTGGGGACTGCCATCTGGTTCTGGCTGGCCAACAAAACACTGACAGTTGATGAAAGTGCTGCTGTCTGCTGTTTTGTTTTCCAGAAGCTCACCTATTTCTTGTGCACTTTTCCTGTTGCATGTTCCCTGAATACTCTCTGCTGACCTTTGGAGAGCAAGCATTCTTTGAACCAATATTTATACCAATATAGCCCCTTTGTTCTTTATTTTCCTAACTACTACTACTGTAAAAATCACAGCAAAAGAAAAAAAGGGGTCATGTTAGAAAACTTGCAGAAGTTTATTTTCTTGTGCTTAGAGTGGAAATCACAATCTGTGCAAAGGCTCCATGTTGTTCTGTTGATTTTATGTTTGCAATAGTAAGTAAAGCTGTGGTTCAGGAGGTTTCAGAAGGAGGTGCTCATCTGTCATAAACTCTTCATTTTATTTCATTTTTGGGCACCTCAGTTTGGAACAACTTACAACAGACTGATTTTAAAACTTTGTGCTGTTCTCTCTGTAAATGGTGTCTATGAATGCATGTCAGGAACTGGTCATTTGTTTCTAGTCCCTCTAAAAAAAAAAAAAAAAAAAAAAAAAGCTCTCTCCAGGTGTCCCAGCAGTGTGCTCTCTCCTTTCCATTGTGCTTTGCTGACCTGAGGCCAGCATGAGGAGCCAATGAAATACTAGCAAGAACATCTTCAGCAGCCCCGGGTTCAAAAACTGATGATTTCTTGCCTTATCTGCCCCATCCCTATGCTAACAGGCAGTAGAATGGGTGGTGATACCTGCTCCCCACTGCCCCAGTTCATAAGTTTAGCTCCCACAGTGCCTGTGGACTGGTTGCTGTTAGCATAGCTAACCACCCAAGTCTCAAAAGGATGTATGGAAGGTTTGGCATGTTAGGTTAATTAGTCTGGTAAGACTCAGAGGGGAATCATCACAGTAGCTGGCATGAATTCAGTATGGGGAAAATTATTGTGCACAACAGAAAATTTTTCTGTAGGTTTAAAAAAAAAAAGAAAAATCCTCTCGGTAGCAACAGAATTCACTACTGCATTGCTCGTGGGCTTTTTTTTTGTTTTCCCCTCAAATCCTTAGCTAGGCACTTACTGCCTCAGGAATCAGAAGATGGGAAAGCTCTGCTTGTATTCTCACCTGTTTCAAATCAATATAATGACCTTCACTGAAGCTATAATTACATTGGTATAAGTCAGGGATGCATCAAGCCTCGGAATATTTGATTTGTCCTCAAACAGAGGTGAGGAGTCTGGATGTGTATTTTTTTTTTTCTTACTGACCCTTTGCAGCTCTAATTCAGTTTAAATCTACAGGGATCACTTTAAGATTGCACTAATAAAGGAGGTGGGTTAATATCCCTTCTGTCCTTGGCTTTACTGCAGACAGTAGCAACAAGGGGCCTAATTAGTGTTTGGCTTTGCAGGTTGTGGAGGTTGCTCCAAGAGAAACTGGACTGACACCACCAAACTCATTAGACTTAGGTCCTTGAACACTGTTTTTGTATTAAAGAGAAAAGAAACCTAGCAAGGGGGAAGTCCAGGGAGTGCAAACTACAATCCTCATTAGAGTAATTAGTGCAAGTCGTTATTTCCTAGAATCCTCAGATGGCCACATTTATTCTAAAGAGATGCCAGGGCTACAGCTGAACTAGCTGCAACATCTGCCTGTGGGAGGGAGCAGGGAGGGTGGTATTTGCTGCCCGTGTTTGCTTACATTTTCTGGCTTAGGTGATATGTGATCCTATTAAGCTCAGTATAGCTAATCCTCTTTCATGGTACTAATTTCTTACCATTATCTTTATTTGGCTTGTAATTTCCCTTATGGTATTCTTCTGCTGTCCTAATGTTTGCAAGTAGCTTCAAGCATCCCTTGAGTATCCTGCAGGAAAACTCCGGCCTGATCTGTGTCAGTGTCCTTGGAAGGAAAAGGAATCACTGGTAGAACAGAGAAAGTATCCCCTAATAAAGCCTTTTGCTGTTAATGGCATCTCTTATGAGCTACAGTGTCTTCTGTGTTTGCTTATGAAATTCATCTTGTACTTTTGTGCTGAAGCAGAGTTCTGTACCCTCAGTGAATGTTAGCAAGCAGCTTTGCTGGCAAACCTCTTACCTTGAATGGCTAAAGGAGAAAAGGAGATGCTGGAATAGAGAAGTAAGGAGATCTGCCAGCACAGATGGGATATGTTCCCAGTCTTCAGATTGCAATTCAAGGTGTGTATGTCAGGTCACCCTTTACAGCACCTCTGCTCTTTCAGACCGTGAGCATTATGGGCTGGTGTGTAACCTTGTCTTAGGCCAAATGTCCACATGGACAGACCCTCCTTGTGTGCTGGGCACTGTTAGTAAATGCTAATTAACTTACTTGTTTATAATGAAGGATCCTTATTGTATTTTCATTGGAGATGGAGCAGCCCCTTCTTGGCCAGTATTTGCCATTCTGTCAATCTAAAGATGATTTATGGCTGAGGAGCACGGCCAGGCACAGCTGCTAGGCTCTGAGCTGTTCCACAAAGCCTTGAAGATTTTACTTCTTTCCTCAAGACTTCTAAGCATCCTTTAGGAAGGGTATGAGATGGATTACATTATGTAGTATGAATGCAGGTGTAACTTTTATGAAACTAACTTTTTTGCTTGAAGCTTGCTTATTAAATTTTCTGGCCTTAATGTTGCTACGCATATCTCTGTATTTAATGGGCCTGCATTGAGAACCTGACTGAGCCAAGGACGTTGCAGTTCATTCCTCAGATCCTTGCAAAACTCTGAATTTAAACAAGTCCAAAAAGCAAAATGATTCACTTTTTGCATTTTAAAAGCAGAGAAAGTCTACACGACAAGTTTGGTATCGCACGGGGAGTCTGCAACTGAACTTGGACATCTCAGATCTTACCTTCATGGTTTTCACTACAGAAGCTCCTGGCCAACATTCAGCCAAGTGGCTGAAATTGCTTTCACGTTAACCAGCTTGGTTCTTCTGAGTCATCTTTTTTGGATTTCCAAAAGATGAGAACAAAAGTTTCTGGATCTCTGCTTTATTGAACACCTCATGTTTGGGAATAATGCATCTTTCCCGAAGGGTGAGGCAATAAATGGCCCCTCTAAGCTTAAACCATTTAGGTAAGGGGAATAGTGCCCCTGGAAATGAAATGAAATGCTTTACCAAATTAAAAGGGCAGGGGAATGATTTATTGTATTATTTGCATTCAGTAAATAGTATTCTTTCTAGCAAATAATTGTTATGTAACTTACATGTGTAGCTCTTAAAATGGAATCTTTTGTTCTTAAGGAATTAAATGTTTTATCTAAAATATTTATAACTTTCACATCTGTTCAGAAGGAGCTGTTGTCTGGCTTTTTTTTTAATACATAAAATAATTGTGCCTTCCTTTGGCTGCTTATAATAGATTGTCTGTTCATGTTCCTTTTTCTTCAAGAGTTACTGTTTTCAGGCCAGGAACTTCTGACTACACAGAATCAGGATTATCACAGCAAGAAGAAAGCCAAAGGTTGTCTTCAAACAGATCATTTTTTTTCAGGGAAAGAAAGATTATTGAAATGTACTTTTCCCTTGAAGTTTCAGAGAGGAATGGTAGACTAGCACAAAGTTTTTTATTATTTTTTCCTTTGGGATAAGAGTCTTTCTGTTATTTTTTTTGTTTTCTCTTTGGAAAAAAGAAAATGGCACCACTTCACGTCAGTTGGTAACTTTTATCACAGGCACAAAATGAGAGGTTGGTTTTCTCCATCTTCTGGATTTCTAACACATCCCTCACTCCTTCCTTATAGTAGAAAGTTGGCACACCCTTCACATCCTGGTTTACGCATAGAGTTCCTCAATGCAAAAGAGTTTTGTACTTAAAATGTTAATCTTTAATTAAAGCCTAATATTTTTTCCCCTTAAATTAAAAAAAAGAAGTAGCTTTTCTTATTAAGTTTTTTTAATCTTGTTGGGATCATTCCACAGCGCTACTCTTTACAAAAGATTTCTTGTTTATTTGGAAACTGTGCAGCAGTCAGCACAGAGGTAACAATACTCACTGCAAGTAATGGATAATGCCATCAGCAGAGGGAGAAACAAATGACCGAAGCATTGTTTGGGATAATTACTGTTTTTAAACCTAATTTGTCAAACAGGACTTTCCTATGTGTTACCCTCTTAAATTCTTCCTTTGTTATGGAGAAAAACAGATGCTGTAGATGCAATATGATTGCATTCGGAAGAGATCTAAGTGCTTTGTTTTGACCTGGAGATAAAATGTGTCAAATGAGACCTTTCAGCATCAAGATGCCATGTGGTTTTAATGAAATCTGACAGGTACATACGAATAGTTAACCTGCTTTTCATTTTTCAGAGCTTATTAAAATCATTAAAATACAGTGATAATTATGATCCTTTCTGACTGGTGTATTTATATCGAGCCCAGGGATGTCAGTATACCTAAAGAAGGATTGTGTTGTGTTGCTATTGCAGAAGTTTAGTGGTGCTTATTTATAAGACCTGAATTTGAAATTGGAGGTTTGTGATTTTTTTGGTTGGCTCTTTGTTGTGTAGGATCTGACTTGCAGCTCTCAACGAGTTTAGGTTTTGTTAATTTTTTTTTTTTTTTTTTTCTTTTCCCAATTTGAATTAGAAATATGAAGTGATCACCTTGTATTCAGGACTGTGCAGAGTTGCAGAATGGCTTGGGTTGGAAGAGACCTCAAAGGTCACCTCATTTCTCTGTCATGTGGGCCAAACTGGTTGTTTGTTTGTCTGTGGTTGTCCCTCAATCTTCAGAGCTCCCAAAGAAAGATGATGGGCTCAGATAGAACCTCAGCAAGGAGCTGATCTTTTAAGATCAGCTTAGGCTCCTTGAGGTGATATTTGTGTGCTTTTTATTCAACCAGCAGGGAACTCTGAGTGTTTTCTCTGTAGAGCTCCAACAAAAGAAGTGAGATTCCCAAAAAGGAGAGCTCTGAGTTTGGATTCACTTTGTAATTTTGTTGGTTCAAAAACGCAGGTATCAGCTTTGGTAAATTTGGATGTGCTGCTGGTAGTTGGTGCTGGCTGAAACCGATCCAGAATGAAGCAATGTTTTTACAGTGATGAAATAACTTCGGGCTTAGTCCTTAAGATATTTGTCTACTCAGCTCATACAGATCACAAAAATGAGCGTAACTCAGCTGATTTCTGTAGGCTGAAAATATGCAGACTTCAATGGAAATCACTAGAAAGATTTCAATTACCTTCATAGTCAACCTCACAAGGATGCTTTTGTCTCCAAATTCTATCTGCTCCTGTGCTAGCCAGCCAGGGAGACTGGGGTAAGGGAATTTAACTTGTGGATCTGTGTCTTAAAGGTGTTCCTCTACATGAAGAGCCCTGTGTAGCTGTTTCATGATTTTTAGACATTGGCAAAATAATCAGTATAATTCTTCCTCAGCACAGATTATGCTGTAAAAGCAAGAAAACAAGCATCATTGATTTGCTTTTGTAAAAAGATGACAAGTTTGTAATGATCACTATTTTTAGAGGTGAAAGAAATGCACTTCTCACTTCTTTGACATTATGTCAATATCTTTCTCCAGCTGTTCTGAACACCTTGATAGCTTTGTTTCTTAAAATCTCTTCTGGAGAAAGATGAGGGGAAAGCTAGACCTTGCTGTTAAAGCAATGCCACATCTCTGTTCTAAATTTCTCTGTTTGATTGAGGGGAAAAAAAAAAAAAGAAAATAGCAGTATAACATACTCCTATGAAACCCAACCAGGTCAAGAGTGTGCTTCACTGTGGATAGCCTGACTGATTCTTTGCGGTAAATATATTTGCTTCTCAGAGGTTGGGCAGTAGGCAATGTAATTTGTTTTAGCTTGCTAAGGTGGGTCACTTGAGTGTCATTGCCTCACCAGAATTTTTGTAATATTCTTGAAAAGTAGAAATGACAATTTCTAATAGGCACTGAAACACAAAGAGGTTGGTCTGACTTGGTCACAGCCAAGTCCATGTCATATAAGTGAACTATGAACAGTCTGAGGAAAAAATAACAGGTTCATGAAAGACAATGGATGTTATCTGTACAGGTGGTGCTTAACAGATGAGGGCTGTGTCTGAGAGAGAGGTGACTTGCAGAATATGGCAAAGACCTGTGAATCGTCAATATCATGGAGAAACTGAATAGAGAACTAATGTATAGTCTCCCTTATATAAGAAATAGGGGTCTCCAAATGAAAGTTGTTTGAAACAATTGGAAGGACATTTTTTTCCACCTTGCATGATTTAACCATGGATTTCTCTGTCACAGGATATTGGAAATACCAAACTTTTACACATTTTGATGTCTAAAGTCATCACATACTTTAATTTTTGGGTACAGGACAAACTTATGTGTACTTTTTATATTTTGGAGCTAGGATTGAATTTTCATAGAGTCCTTAGAGTTGGAAGGGACCTTTAAAGGTTATCTAGTCCAACTTCCCTGCAATGAACAGTGCAGTTAAATCAAGTTGCCCAAGGCCTGGTCCAGCCTCATCTTGAAAGTCTCCAGGGACAGGTCATTCCACCACATCTCTGCGCCTCACCACACTCACTGTAAAAGACTTTTTCCTTTTATCTGACTTAAACTGACTCTCTTTAAGCTTGAAACCATTTTTCCTTGTCCTAACACAACAGACCCTGCTAAAGAGTCTGCCCCCTTCTTTCCTGTAGTCCCACTACAGATACTGAAAGGCTGCTGTCAGGTTTCCCTGTAGCCTTCTTTTCTCTAGGCTGAACAGCCCCAGCTCTGTCGGGCTGTCCTCATAGGACAGGACATCCACTGCATCATTTTTGTGGCCCTCTGGATGTACTCCAACAGGTCTTCCTGTACTGAGGACTCAACATCTGGTTGCAGTACTCCAGGTGAGCTCTTACAGGACAGAGTGGAGGAGCAGATTCCCCTCCCTCATCCTGCTGGCTATACTTCTTTTGGTGCAGCTTGGGATATGACTGATTATTCTGGGCTCTGAGGGCACATTGTTGGCTCATGTCAAGCCTCACATCCACTAGCACTCCCAAGTCTTCCTGAGCAGGGCTGTGCTCAATCCTTTCATCCTTCAGCTTCTACTGGTAGTAGAGGTTGCCTCAACTCAGGTGCAAGACCTTGCACTTGAATTTGTTGAACCTCATAAGGTTCCTCATGGCCCACTGCTCAAGTCTGTCTAGGTCCCTCTTGATGGCATCCTATGCCTCTGGTGTGTTGACTGCATCCCACAGCTTGGTACCATCTGCAAGTGTGCTGAGGGTGCACTTGACCCCACTGTTGAAAATATTAAAGGGTATCAGTCCCAGTACTGATCCATGATAGACACTACTTGTCCCTGATTTTCATCTAGACATGGAGCCATTGACCACCCCCTCTGGACTTGATTCTGAAGTCAGTTATTTGTCCATTAACCAGTCCACTCATCAAAATCTGTATCTTTCCAATTTGGAGAAAAGGATGTTGTTGTTGTCAAAAGCCTTACTGAAGTCTAGGTGGATGACATCAGTGGCTCTTTTCTTGTCCACTGGTGCAGTTACAGCACCATAAAAGACCACTGTGTTGGTCAAGCAGGATTTATCTTTGGTGAAGCCATGCTAGTTCTCCTGTATCACCTCCCTGTCTTCCATGTACCTTGTGGATCTGCTCTGTGATTTGTCATGGTGCAGAGTTGAGATTAACAGGTCTCATTTTGCATGCTAGAAAACATCCATACTAAAAAAAATATTTCCAGCAAGTACACAGGACAGTAAGAATGGGTAAGACCTAATAGGAGCCTCACATAAAGGAACCAAGCGCAATGTGCTGCTGAATCCAGTACTGAAACTTCTTTCATTAACAGCGCATGCACTGAGATGGTTATTTATCTTCTGAAGACTTTAACAGTAAGAAACATGAAGCTGTTGAAGAGCATTTTATTTTTGCCAGAATGAAATCGGGTCCCACCGAGCACTTGTTTACCCTCAGGCTTAATGGACAGGAGTGTGAAAAAGTAGCTCTTCAGAAATAATCGCTCACATGCATTAAGAACAGTATAAAGCCGAAACGATGTTTCATACATCAGCTGTTCTACAAGATTTTGTTTGCTGCGGGGATGCTGAGATGAAAACGGTTAGGGACTAATGCAAATGGAACAAGAAAAGCACTACAAGGAGAATAACCTCGTTACACTGAAGGTGTTCAAACTATTAAGGAATTTGTAACAGTGTGATAGAATGCATAAATTAGAAATCTGCTCTAAGCTTCATTCCTGACTCAGTCACTGAGTCACTGGGTGATCTTGAAAGTGCTCATACCTTCTACTTTGATGCCTTTTTCTGAAAATTGAGGTCATTCCTTCCATTAGGAAAGTAACAGGTGTTGCCTAGCAGTTGTTAGCAGCTGGTTGGAACCGACCATGGGCAGAAACAGCCATGGTTAAAAGTGTTGGCTGCTTGGAAACAATTACCCTTTTTAGGCATACAAAATGAGAAGTGTCAGCAAGCATGTTTAGTACTTAAGATGAATCTTGTCGTCTTTTTGGATATAAGTGTGATTGTGATGGACCAATCTCTAACTCTGCTGGAACTGGAGAAAACTCATTTTCTGAATATAAGCAACCTTCAGCTTCACCATCCACTACTGAGGAAATGACCTCCTGAAGTGTCTCCGTTAAGGCAGTTTACCAAACTGAAGTTATCTGGCTTTGCAAAGCTTCAGCTTCTCATGTCTCCTTTTCATATTCACTAATGCAGATGTGCATATCAGTGCTTCCTTTCCTTGCTATCAGAGCAGGAGTGGGATACGTTACTTCACCTAAACTTCAAAGAGGAGCTCCTCATTGGTTGCTGCAAAACATTGTGAGGCATTGCTTCGGTGAACTCGGCCCAGTTCTGGTTTTTGAACTGGTTGACAACCTGAAATAATTCAATACTGTAAATTATTTTCAGGTTTTCAGGTTTAGAAAAAAAAAAAATTGTGCGCCAAAACAATTTGTACGAAGCTGGCTGGAATTTTCGTATGTATCAGGCACATAAATGCTGAGGCCATTGTTAGGGTTAGATCTCCTGTAGCCCTTTTTATTAGGTACAGTCATGGTTCCCATGATGTGCTCCTGTTTCTCAGTGTGTGTGCTGTTCACCAATGCAGACTCGCCTGTTTGTTTCAGTGGGTCTGTTTCTGGTCTGCCACTCACAGTTGCCCTGTCAATGGATTTACTCTGCATACACATTTATGGAGGTGAACTCTGGGCTGGATTCACTACAGTAATTGCTGCTGAAAATGCTGGAGGTGATCTATTAGCTCCTTTTATCCCAACTGCAGAGGACACAAACCCTTCTTGTCTTTTGCTTTCTTTCTTTCTGCATTCTGCAATAAAGTTCTGTGAATTTGGGGAATTTAGTTGAAATTCAGGCATTTGTTTTGTGTTCATGTCACACGTTGTTTCTGCCACAGTTGCTCTCTTTCCCCCCTCAGTGAGTAGCCATCTGAATAAAAGGGGTTTGTGTGAGACTTGGCTCAGCAGTCCCTGCTCTGTCCAAGTGCCAAACATCTTAAAGCCACAGAAACCCACGGGTGAGCCAGGAACAGTAGCTGCTGTGCTTCTGCAACTTCACCATTCTCTTTTCTCTTTCTTGCTTTTAACTCCTAGTGATTCTACTGCTGGGAGTAAAGGGGATCCTATCAGCAAGGGGCTTTGTGCATCCAGCGGTGGATTAGACAGCACTGCCCTGGTTAGCTGCGGTGCTGCAGTGCGTAGGCAGGATGGTGGAAAAGCAGCTGTTCACTGGGATTCGGCTGGAAACTGAAGGCTGTGCTGATTAAGTTTAAATGCAGGAGTAATTTACGTGCTTGCACTTCCCACCAACCTCTGTTTGTGTAATACTTTCGCATAGATTTTGACAACACCTATAACAGACAGGTTTTGGTTTGTGCATTGCAAGGAAGTGTTGCTAGAATGTAACGATAATCATGGAATTGTTTGAGTCAGGAGGAATCTTTAAAAGCCAGTGAGTCCAACTCTACTGCAATGAACAGGGGCACCTACGGCTCAGTCAGGTGCTCAGAGGCTAGTCTAGCCTGACCTTGAATCTCTCTAAGGATTGGGCATCCACCATCTCTCTGGGCAACCCGTGCCAGTGCCACCAGCCACATGAAGGAGAGCCTAAACTTGTGTTCAGATTTCTTGCCACTGAAAGGAATTGCCTTTTGCTGTTCAAGAATGTAAATAGAAATAGGCTTAAATTGAAGTTTTTCAAGATGCCAAAAATGCACTGCTGTTTCCTTATGGGAAGCCAACCTGCTTCAGCAAGCAATCATGAAGAGTTCTTTCTGTAAAACATAATTCATCCTGCAATTCTTTCTAAAGGACAGACTCCTCTCTTCTTTTCTTTAATAACTACATTTGGCTTTGCAAGGAGAGGGGCCTTGTGGCAATGGAAAAAGATACAGGAAAGCTGGCAGCGGTTTCTGGCTTTCCTACAGAGATTGTTGCCTTGGGCAAGTCAACTGGTGCTTGTGCTTTTTTGTATGTACGTATATATATATAAAGCACAAACACAGCCTTCATGATGCCCAGTACTGGCTCAGGATTTTTTTATAACTGCTTGATGAGCAGTGTGCCAGGCACAGACTTTTGTGGCAGCTCTCGGAACCCTCCTCCACCAGAAGGGAGGGGAAGAAAACTTCTAAACTCTGTTTGAACATGAACCTGTGGTATTTAGAGCACTTTGCCTTATCTCAAGCTTAGTGTAAGTAATGACTCTGATGTTATCATCTGGGGTTGGAGATTAAATATTTTCATTATGTCTGGATTCTTTTCTACTCCTAAGAGCATTTCTGTAGTGCTGTTTACTAAGCATAATCACTTGGTTGTTGATGTTTATAATAAATAAATAAATAAAAATCTTCCTTTTCTAACTCTATTACCATTTCCCTCCTGTAATGACAAAAGAGAATTGTATTTAATTGAAGTACTACAAAGCAGGGGAAAAAAAAAAATCTGGTTTTGCTCAGTAAAGAAAGAGATGGGGAAGAGAATAGATGGTTGGAGAGCAGGAGGATAATAGGAGGGAAGAAAAAGGCCCACCTTCCTGCATATGCTCTTATATGCTATAATGAAGTATTTGGTAACAGGTATGTTGACACAGCCTTACTCCTTAGTAAGGCTTTAAGGGGAACAACACTTCAAATTGATCCTCCTTGTATACGAGCTGCATTAGTATTCTATAGCCACACCAACCCCGTCATCGTCAGCTTGGCATGCTAATTATTCTGTCCCTCTTTTTCTCTTTCTCCCTGCCCCCATCTCCTTCCAATCTGACCATCCACTTCTATCAGTGATATATGGTTTATATCTTCCTAGCCATTATGCTGATGACCCAGGGCAGTGGCTGCCACTTTTGATAAACTGTCAGATTATTTTTGGAACGTCCACATATGCTTTTCTGGAGGTACAATTTAGCGCTATGATAATCTACTAAATTGCTTTCTGTGCTATGCCAACTCTCACTTCTGCTGCTCTTTTTAAGGTTTATGTTGCCAGAAGAAAAGCGTGCCTAGAAAATTTTAGGTAGTGCTGCACCCCGAAGATGAGACCGTTGTATTCCCAATGGTTTGTTATGAAGTACAGGATTAAATAGCATTTGTCTTCCTTTTTCTTTTTAATTGTATGCATGCAGGGAGTAAAACTACTGGAAAAACATGTGCCTGATTTCGCCTTAAAAGTGTGTAATGTAGAAACCCCCTTTAATTTTACGACAAAATAGTTTGATAGTATAACAGCGTTAGAAAGCTGTAACGCTCATGTGATGAATTAATTTACTGCTCCTCCTCCCACCCCCTCCTCCCAAATAAACTGTGGTTGAAAGTTGAGTTTGCTATGCATTGACAAAGGCTGCATTTTCCATTGGAAATACTCTACTCCTAAGAGGTATTTCCATTCCACTGCACTCTTGTTGTTGTTTTTTGGGTTTTTGTTTTTTTTTTTTTATTAGTGGTACAGCAGGCAAAGGGAAAACACTGAGTGCTCAGCTCAGGCAGTAGACAAGTGAAGTACGAAGGTGTTGTTGAATTTATGGAGCTTCATCCCCAATGGCTTTGTTATGCAAAGTTCTGACTTATGGATGCCACAAACTGTTTAGCTGCCAAAATAACATTGATTTTCCTGTTAGCAATCTGCATGTCGTGAGTATTACCAAGGGCAAGATTGCTCAGCCTTATATGTATTCCTTCCAGTATTTAAAAGGGGATAATAAACTGGAGTGGAATCAACTTTTTACAAGGGTAGATAATGATAGGACAAAGGGGAATGGTTTTAAGCTCAGAGAGGGAAGGTTTAGATTACATGTTAGGGCAAAGTTCTTCACAGGGAGAGTGGGAAGGTGCTGGAACAGGCTGCCCAGAGAGGCTGTGGATGCCCCATCCCTGGAGTTGTTCAAAGTCAGGTTGGATGGAGCCCTGAGCAACCTGGTCTGGTATTAAATGTGGAAGTTGGTGGCCCTGTCTGTGGTGGGGGATTGGAACTTGATGATCCTTGGGGTTTCTTCCAACCCAGGAGATTATATGTTTCTATGTGTGAAGTAGTTGGAATTAAGGCAAAACCAAATCCTTGCACTTGCAGATGAACCAGTTCTAGAGGACTGACTTTGCTGTTTTTTGATGCGAAGTCAGGATAGCTCTCTCACTGGGGGATAATGTTGTTGGTATTAAACAAAAGTGGAGTTGTGAGATTGCCTGAGATATTCATCACTCACTGTGATTCTAGGGGCTTTTTGAGAAGAGGATTCAGAAAGTTCTGTGACTAAAAGTATGAAGTTGACCTCGGGTGAGGATTATCGCATAATGTTTGCTCCTTGATAAGAAGACAAGTCAAGGCTGACACTAGATTTTATAAACAGAGTGAAAGAGATTCAAGATAAGACCTGTGAACTTGTGTACATTTAGCTTTTGGGTTTTCCTTATTTGGATGAGTCTTATTGGAACAAATGTACAAATGTTATAACACAGATCTTTCAACTTGCTTTTCTTTTCTTGCAGAGCATGCAAATGTCTTGAAGACTTTTTTTTTTTTTTTTTAATAGTGCTGTGCATAAACTTTCATTTGGTTCATTTTGGGAAAAAATATGGCTGACCTAAATAGAAAAGCTATCTTTGATCTTGCAGAGATTGAACTGTTAGCAAAAATTAATAACTGAAAAATGAACACGTGTGGCATCCCTCCAGAGAATAAAATAGATCTTTGAATCAAAGAATCTCAGTGCAGAAGAAGCCAACTTCTCCCAAAGCTTATAATATTAAGCAAAATGCTCAGAATTTTAAAAAGGGATATATGCCAAGAATGTATAATAAAAATGGAGCTGAATGACCAGGTATCACTAATATTTTTATGAATACCAACTTTCTATTGTGCATTGTGCCATTCCTCGTTTCATGTGATAAGTTGAAGTGCGTCATTCCTTTTTTGCGGGTGCTACCTGTGAACAGTTTCACACTACTGAAAGGCCTGAAACAAAGAGGCATTCATCTTTGAAGCTGGTCTGGAAAGTGATGTTGATAAGTCATTATCTATCACTATGGAAGAGTTGGTGATAGGCAGACTGCCTGGCTTCTAGCATAGCACTTAGGTATAAGAGATGGAAAAACAGAAGCTTACCCAGAAAGCCTGAAATACTTGGTCTGATTTTTCAGAAATGGTAAGCATTTATTAAAATGTTGTTCTCCTGTCTTGCCTTTTATCTTTGCAGATCCATTTGTCATCTGAAAATAAGAACAGTGTGTTATTATATTTTCATTTTTCTACTTTTCGCATTTAAATTTTGAGTCCTTCAAACTGCAGGTCCTTTTATATACTGTCCTTACAGCCACGGACTTGGACTTCAAATTGGTTCTCTCTGAGGTTCTCTAATGTAATTAGTGATGGTCAATCTGTTTTACGTCATAAAGTATTTGTAATTCTCTGCCTATGGAAGGCTTAATTAATTAAAATGCATTGAATGTGTCACAGAGCTTGTTCAGTGAGAAGTATGCTGGAAATACCAAGAGTTATTTATTAGTTCATTGGCAAAAATGTTGATAACAACTTGATATTGTGATTCCAGTCCATGGGGTTTGTGTATGAACTCAGATTCCCTAAGAGATCATTTGACCTCATTTTCCATTTATTGATGGTCTGCGTGGCTGGCTCACCCTACTAAGGCATTGTGGTGTGAAATGAAAGATTAAATTAAAGAACCAAAGCGATGGTTTCTTTCTGTACATTGTACCTAGTTTACAACAAAATTGAAAAGATGTTTTACATTACAGTGTGGCTTATCCAAAAGCAGTACCTTTTCCAGCTAAATCTCTCTTTATTGTTTTTGTTAGTGAACATGTTGCACAGTAAAATCAACTGTTAATGTTCTTAAATTTGTCATCATTTTTCATCTCGAACTCCAGAGGAGGGATATGTAGACTTTTTCTCCTGTTGATTCCTGACATTGGTAATAGCATCCAGAAAGGACCTGGGGATAACAAACTAATTATTTGAATTATTTGATTGATCACGAAGCAGGGGCATCGACAGTCAAAGTTTAAGGCGAAAGCTCAGAAGTTCTCTTGAGTTGTGGCACTGCATAGCAGGTAAAAGTGGAAAATTCTGAAATTGTGATTTGTGGTTTCCGTTTCTTTGAAATACATGATAGAAGTCTACTGGTCAACCATTTCTCAAAAAAACAGGACAGGAGAAATTTCAGAGAGCAGACTGCAAGCGAGCTAGATGTATAGGTATTATAGTTGTATGTACTGTAATAGGAAAGCCTTTTTTTTTTTTTTTTTTTTTTTTTTTATTTTTTTAAAGGAGCCTTAAGATAGTCAATAGCAAAGGTATTATTTCCACTAACAGTCAAAAAATACATTAACAAGGCACTCTTTCAGGAAAGAAGCATGTTCTATGAAGTATTTTAGTCTTCTGCCACCTACCATTGTAGTGCAACAATGGCTGCACCTATTCTGTCCCCATACAAGCATTCTGTCTTGTGTACTCATGTACTGAGCCTAGAATGCACCCTGGAAGGATGCATGATTTCATTATCCTTGAGATAACAGGCATCAATTTGTCTTTTCTGTTACTGTTGAAGTAACTGTTGTGCACAGTTTTGTATCTGGATAAAACACACTATGAATTACTCTGCATCTGTTCTTGATGCTAATCCTATTACTAGCAACAGGATTAGTTCATAAAGAAAAGGGCTGTACTGGTCTACTCTACAGGCACTGCTATGAAAATTTAGCAGAGCTTGTACTCAATCCACCACTTCTTCACTCTTAAACATTGCACCATACCTAATGCTGGCAACTGCTGAAATTCAGTGTACTGAAATGTAAATTTATAGCAATTCTGAAAGGGCTATTTCAAACTATTTAAAATCATTGCATCTTGGTAAATTTTTAGCTCTATACATTGCTAAACTGTGCCAGAAATTATTTCAAAATAACTTTTTTTTTTTATGACTGATTTATTTCCATAACTGAAATCAGGCCTTGCTACCTTAATGGGAAATTATCTTATGTAACTTAAATTTTTTAGAACCATTTTTCACAGCTTTGTTGGCGTTGATCATAGCTGGTAGATCAAACAGTGCAGAACCTGCACACTTCCTTGGGGATTCTTCAGTATGGCAGTGAGACTTGAACACTGCTACAGATGCTGTAGAGAGGAACGCTGCTTGTCCTGGCCACGGTGATTCTTGCTGTCCCTCTACTTTATTGCTTTTAATTATGCATTGGCCATCATTCTGATCTGAGGTTACCACTCTTCTGGATGCTACTTGTGGACAAGTGTGTTGGAAGGGCACCTTATTTCCACGTGCCTCAGTTTTCTCACCTGAAAATGTCAAGAAAGACGCTGAATTCTTATCAGAGAAAGGGGGATGCTTAAGATTATTTTACTGCCATAGAATTCCTGTGCATTTCTCATTCAAGTCTCACTGGCATAGGAATAAGGCTGATGTAATCAGATGAAAAATCTAAACTTTCTTTAATTTGTCATTGTTCACTTTCTGTGTTCCTGAATTGTGTGAGGAGGTAACAGGGAAAGTAGCAGGGATAATATCTGTGAGCTGCAACATTCAAGATTTGAAGGGAGCAGAGAGACATTGATGTTTATGCAGTTATTTCTGCAAACCTGTATCTGCAGATTCTCAATGTAGAACTACAGCAATGCCAATAACACTCTTTCCATTGGCTTTGCTGCATGCATTCCCCAGATGATGAGAACTAAGTTGACAAAAGCAGCTTTTTGTCAGTGGTGCTACATCTCTTGGATTCAATATGTCAGGCCCAGACAATCGTATATTTTTCTCTCCCTCACTTCCTTCCTTCCTCTTCTCCTTGTTTTCACCCGATGTCTTTCCCCATCTCTTTCTTACCCGAATAGACTGAATACACAAACCGAAGCCAAATCATTCCTATTGCAGCAGTGCTGGCAGCGAGCTTATTGCAGATATTTAATTTCAATTATGAATAAAGGGGCCTTTTATCATTTCATGCTTCCACATCTGATCCAGATTTTTAAGAGTGGTAATCTTTGCTTTCCAAACAGGAATGAGAGAAGCACCTCACCAAAAGAGAGCAAATGCTGTCATTTGACCTTTTCAGCCTTTGGATTCTGTGTGCATCTGACTTGACCAGACAGGTCTGGGGAAGAGAAAAATTAACAGCAGATGGATTTATGAAAAGAGCTCAGTGGCAGATGGTGCCTACAGATATTTACTGACATGTTCTCGGTTTTACAGGGTGGGTTTTTTCCCCTTTTAGCAGCACTGTTAGTACACAAGTATCTGTGTGTGTGTTACAACATGATGCTGGCAAATAGGGACTAAATTGTTAGCAAGAGAAGAAAACTTGAGGACTCCTAATATTGAGTTGGAGTACTTCAGAGTTCGTGTTTGCTCATGATTTAATCCAACAGCAAGCAGCAGCAGGAGGAATCTTTTTGGGCTCCTTCATCTGTAAATTCATGAGTGACCATTTTTCTGAAATGGGTTCATCTTCGATATACAGGGTTTATATCTTCTGAAGATCACTGTCACTTATACACTTAAGAGCTCTGACTGGCTTTCCACTAATGCTTCAGTTTTGTACTTTGATAATGAAGATGATGCTGGACTTGATTATGAAATGAGCTGAGTTTCATGGCTTAAAATGTTTCTGTATACGGACTAGGTATAACTAATTTCTTTCTGTTATTACATGCAAAATCCTGTAACAGATGGACTAGTTTAATTTGGCAGATAATTTATCTGACGTTTCCCTCATCAATCATTAAACAATTGGTGTATTTCTTCATTGTGTAGTCAGCTTTAAATCCTTTTTTGTTAGATGATTCACAGCATACTGATAGGATTGGTCTAGATCCATCGAAATCAATGAGGAGATTGACTTGAACAGGCTGTGAATCAGACCTCGTTTTTATACCAGTTGATCTCAGAAGATGGCATAATTAGTGAGTGAGAAAAATCCAATTCATTTTAAGTCATGTCTTGCTTTGTAGTGGGATATTTTTGAGATGTTTCTCTGCATAAAGCATAGATACAAGTGAAGCAAATGTTGATTTATCTCCATTTGCAAGGACCTTTGTTGGAGAGCATGTTGCTGTGACAGTGATAACTGTAGATGATTTGTGAAGGAGTGCAGAGTTATGGCTTTACTACTGAAGCCCACTGAAACATCCCATTCCCTTTACTCATTCAGTAGTAGACACCTCAGGTCATGGAACAGAGCCACAATACTTGATAATTTTCATAGTGTGCAAGCTACTTGATGTTTATTAAAACTTCCTCCTCCCAAGACAGTGATTTTTTTCCTATGTAATTTTTGGGGAATGCTTGAAAAAGGTGACCTAAATGAACCCTACAGTCTCATTAAATAGTGGAAACAGATAAATCTTCTCTTTGATAGTCTCTTGAATTTTTACGTCTTGGAGTTGATAATGCCCATACTATAGACGTTGGAAATATGAATATTTCAGAAGCGGGCCATACCTTTTAAGTGGGGTGATTTGAATAAATGATTTCACTTTTCTTCTGCCTTTTAATTAAAACTACTGTGGCATAGGCTGCGTACTTCAACAGATCTTATTTTTAATGAATTTCATTAGGAGCTATTAGCTTTCCCAGTATTACTTCAGATTAACTCTCTCCTTTCTAGGATTTCCTCCACGTTTTGCTTTATCTTACAAAACCATTTGTAATGAAAATAGCCAGATCTCTTTTCCTTCTTCCCCTCTTTATTACATCAGTATGCACCGCAAAACCAGTGGCTTGTACGTCCTAAGCTAAGATAATGAGACCAATATTAATTCCAGTACAGCTGCTACAGGCATGTAAATGAAGCTTTCATCTGTCCAGCAAAGCAGCACTGAGATTTCCAAAGAACACCCAGGCTAAGCAACACAGTCAGGGAGATAGCAGAGGTGAGGGTGAGAGAGAAGAGGGTGTGCTAAAAATGGCCGAAATTTAAATGTCCTGAATTAATATTTCCTGCTAGAATCAATGCTGTTATTATCCTCTGCATTCCTTACTGCAAGGACATTTTGTTCTCGTTTATCCCTACAGATTGGGATGTAGTAATCATTGTGCTGTTAGTGCTGCAAAGGTCACTATGTGAACCCCTCATACAGTTTTCTTAACATGCTAGCTTTTAACTCTGCTGGGGGACACACGTTCTAGGTTGTGCCCACAGGGTGGAGAGCAGGTTGGAGCAGCTTGATTCATCTAAAAGCTGTAAAGTGTGCAATATGGCAGTGCACAGGCTAGTTAGCTCAGCCTCTGAGCAAAGCTGATTAATCCAGACAGTGTTGTGCTGAGCATGACTCCGTTACCTTGAGTTCTGGCAACTGATGGGGCTCAAGTATCTCTCTGCTCTGTTTTTCTGCATGTGGGGCAACTGCGCATGAAGAAAACTTACAAGGCAGCAGTTGGATAAAACAGGAGGGAAATGTGGCCACGTGTGGTCTCTTATAATGCATTTATATATTACCAATCAGCAGAGGCTTCCCAGAGCTCTAGAAAATACTTGTTTGATTGTTGGACTGTTTTGGGTCGGTTGTTTTTTCTTTCTCTTTTTCTTTTTTTTTTTTTTAAATCAGATTTCTTCTATGTGATGGTGCAAAAAGGAATTCACTGCAGTTATAACAGCAGACTGAATAATTCTGCATTGTTGTAGAAAGATGGCCCATTCAACATATAACTCATATTTCTGCTTTTGAATGTGCTTACTTCCAGTCCTCTTCAGTAAAGCACTTAAGCATGTATGAATGGCTTCAGTGGGGTTTAACCATATGTTAAAGGTAAGCTTGCTTTAAATGCTTTGCTGAATTGAGGACTAAATGAAAGCAATATGCAGAACCTTTTGACAAACATCCTATTTCTCTGCACACAAGTGGTCCATTATTATAGGTTTGAAACCTACAGGGAGGCAGGCGATGTATGTCGAGTAAATTACAGTGCGATCTGATCATTGTAACGTGCTCACTTCCCTGAGAGGTGGCTCAAAGTTGCCCATGCAGGATGTCCCTTTTGACAAAGTTTTATGTCAGCGGCAGTAACGAGGAGATGAACTCAGGTATGTTTTTACAGTATCTTTTCAAATAAAAAGCGTATTTCAAATGCATACATCTCTCTTTAATATAACTAAGCCAGGAATAAGCAGGGACTCCGTTTGGCAAGTACCGCTGATCTTTGATGAAGTTGGAATCCAGATATCCATTTTCTTCAGATCTCTATCTCTGGTATACATTTGGATGATATAGCTGGTAGATGAGCTCTATGTGTTATTAATCCTTCAGGTTACTGCATTTTAATGGAAATGTATCTGAAGGGATGCAAGTCATAGCCTTGGAGTTCTGAGGGATTGATCTGAGACTGTGAGGTTGAAAGTCTGAAACGAACTTTTCATCACTGCTGTCAGGAAAATGAAAGAGCAGAAGCAAATTTCACAAAAACACATGATTTGGAGGTAATGGAGAACATTACAGTGGATATTTCAGTTCCCCAAAGCTCCACAGATGGTACTCCAAACCCAGGGATTTTCCTGTCTCATCCAACAGCTGTCCCTTGGGTTGAACCTCCCCTTTGCTCCCCAATTCTGGTAGAAGATGTGTGCTGTTTCTTTAACAACTTCATGGGATATCTGGAGCAAGGAAAGCCTGGAAATGCCTGTTGCTTTGATGCCCACGCTTACCTTGTGCAAACCAGGCAGAGAAGGGACTCCAATGGACTCCAACCAAGGTCATGTGTTTGGGATCAGCTTTTTATTAGTCTTGAAAGGGAAGGAAAAAAGCTTTGGTGCTTCTAAGTCTTTGCATTTTCTTGTACACTTTCACCCTGTTTTATTCGTCATTAATACAATACCTAATTTTGACAACTGGCTTATTTTAGTTGCCACGTTGGCATCTATTTTGGCCACCCATGTAAAGAACTCAACACTCCCACTGTTACTAAAAGGGGAGAAGAAAAGGGAATTCCTGGAGCAATTTCTGGTGAATGTACAGTATGATGCGTAGGATGGACCAAGCAGTCCCTTAGGAGCTATTTAAGAGCTTTTACTAGATGATGAGCATAAAAACAAGGTTTTACATACCTAGGATTTTAATAAAAACCTGTAAGATCGAACACAGTCTTGAGGGAACTTGTCCAATCTCTCAGGTAAATAAACTTGTTAACAAAAGATATTTCCTTAAGCATTGCAGGTTTTTGGACGACTGTAATCTATGTTTAAATAAGAGACCAAAGCAGCTGTTTCAGAATTATTTCAAAATGGGTCAAAGTATATTTTTATAAATGTGAGAAAACCTTATTTACTTGCTAAATGCTGTTCACCCCAGAAGAGCCTGCATGGATGCCTGTGTTATTCTGTGCTATATTCCCTAAGGAACATGTTCTTACCAAACAAGCAGAAGCGAGAAAAGTTGTTAGACATTTCTCAGCATGCTAATGTTGGTGCTTAGCCTGAAATTCAAAGGATGTCTTCGATAAACCAGTCTTAATAGAGGCCAGAAAACATCACAGGTGACTTGTGCCATTCTTTTCAATAGGGACTTTGTCTTGAGAGGTACTTTGCATTATCTTAGATGCACAGCATACATAACTAGTTGCAAGAGAAAAGCTTTGCCCCAGTGGAAAGACAGGTGAGAACAGGTAGGGGAGGTAACTTGTCAGAGTGCAGACAGAAATAGAAACCACATTTCTGGGTTCATCCCACTCTACCTGCTCAGTGATGTTTTTGCTGTCTCTTTTCCTGTGCTTTATTTGCTGCGTTTTGCTGGTAATGGTGGTCTGTTTTGTTGTTGGTTTTTTTTTTCCTCCCAAACTAGTGTAGGTCAGCATCTTTAAGACATTCATAATCACAATTGAGTGTTGACTCATAGAGTTATGGATCACATAATTTCTTGTAGCAGAGTCTTGCTTTTTTTCCCCTCAAGGCATTTCTTGCTGAGCGTAATCTTAAATTATGTGAGAATTTAACTCTAATTGATGGGCTTCTTTAGATTGACAAACAACTGCAGGAATAGGCACTAAAAGCAATGAATGAGGTTTTAACAGGTATTAGTGGTAGGTGAATTTCTCGTTCCAATTTATAGGAGGGAGAGGAGGTTCTTTTATTATCTATATACCTGGCGTGAGATTAAGGAACAGTGGTTCAAGTGTTGGTCTGACCAGTTTATTACAAATCTTAATTAGGGAAAGGGGGAAGGGGAGGACGGACACTGTTATGAATTATGGTAATGAGGAAGGGAAGGAGGGCAATAGAAAAGATAGAAAAGAAGAAGCAAGGAGTCTTCATAGGAAGCAAGAGGGAGATAGTCACCACCATGGATCCAGCGAGGTTTACAGTTCAGTCTTTGATCTTCAGTAGTAGTGGGTCGTCAGGCATTGTTGTTCTGTTGATGACAATGATAACGACAACTGTGACCATGGTGATGATGGCCCCTTTTCAATGCTTTCAAAGTGGTCAGCTGTCTTTGGAGTGACAGCTCAAATTTAAAGTGGTTCAGTCAGCTCTCCATGGAGTAGCAGCTTCTGGCTCTGGGATCTCAACAGAAACTCCTTTGTTCCCACCTTCCAGGCCTTGCCAGCAGATAAGAGCAGGGATGCCAATCTACATCCTGTTTTTCACAGAACACGATGGTATCATTCCCCAATTTTCCCATACTTAGCTGGAGCTGTTTAGTCACAGGCCAGATCTTCTGCCAGTAAACACTCCTGAACACTCTCTTCCGCTCTTCTACAGAGCAAGGAGCTCTGGAGGAAGGGGCTTTCAAATGTTCCCAAAGTGATGTCGATTGTCACACGGTAGCACCCATCACTTGCCTCCTCAACAAATCAGAGTCTTATCACAAGAAATACCTTTGAGCCAAAAGCAAGCTTTGAGCCAAAAAAAAGAAAGGATTCTCACAGTGAAGCGTTCCAACTAAATACAAGTACCTCCTCCTTGTATTAGAGCTCTTGGCAGAGATGAGCAGAACTGAACTATTTTTCTTTTTTCTCCCCCTGACTTAGAAACATAGAATCATAGAATTACCAAGGTTGGAAAAGATCTCCATGACCATGTGTTCCAACTATCAACCTATTACCAATATTGCCCACTAAACTATGCCCCTTAGTACAACATATAAATGTTTCTTGAACACCTGTGGGGTGGTGACTCCATCATCTCTCTGGACGGTCCATTCCAGTGTCTGTCCACTCTCTTGGAGAAGTTTTTCCTAATGTTCCACCTAAAAAGGTTTGCTTCAACTTCTGTCCTTTGAATATAGTTTCCCCAGCTGCTGGGAAATGCAGCTAGTTTCCCTTCTCTGAATGCTTTTCTTAGAATTGTCTTGAGCACCTTTACTTGATGGAGCAAGAGTTTGCCCAGCGTGAAAAAGGACACGAAGAAATTCACCGTGGGGTGATGAGCATGGAACAGGGCAGAGGTCATGGCCAACATGCCAGAGTTCAGGGAGTGTTGGGACACTGCTTGCAAACATAGGGTTTGGGTGGTCCTGTCTGGAGCCAGGAGTTGGTCTAAATGGTCCTTGTGGGTCCCTTCCAAGCCAGGACATTCTTTGGTTCAGTACTGCAGGGAACAGATGAGGCAGGCTCATAATGTTGTGTTCCAAGGGTGAAGGAACCTGTCACCACTGAATGTGAAAACTTCCAACTGCACTTTGATTCTGAGAGGGAAAGCCAGAGATGCAAAAGGGGATGATCAGATGCTGAAATTAATCTGTGAAAATAATACAGTGTCCCTCTCTGTCAGCCCTCTGATGAGTGTTCCCCACGCCTACATAATGCAGCATCTCAGGGTGTTAGGAGGGCATGGCCAAGAACATCATTTCCTTTGCTGAGAGGCAGCGTTTGTGTCAGCTGAAAATCATTGGATGAAAACATCTCAATTTGAAATTTAGTGTTAACATCAGGGAAAATGACTGAACACTCAATTTTGATTAATTTTAGGAGACATTAATGGAATCTTCTGCTCTGTTGTCTGAGGTTCAAGTAGGAACCAGCCTCGTGCTATTTGATAAGCATTTAATTCCTGTGGTGGTTACATATGTTTATAATATAGTTCAGTGTTTCTGTTCTAAAAGAATGCTAAATTCAATCTCTGTAATGCTTTGACTTTTCTCAATTTGAGATCTTGGTGTTGTTTTTTTTCCTGCAGAAACTTTTTATTTCCAGAAAACAGATATTCTGTTGCCTGGTTGCTCTTGGAGAGTGGGTAATTCCATGTTGTGAGGGAGTTCTGGAGACAAATAATGGAAGATGTTAATTTATTAAGTTAGAATAAGAGTCACAGCCTTAAAAATGGGTACTTTCTAACAACATATATGCTTCACAACAGTTTGACAGTTTTGCCGATGTGTTAAAATACTCTCAGGTTTTTTGTACAAAGGACCTTGATAGAGATAACCCCTTACAGCTTGTGTGAGTCTTATAAAACAGAAACTAAGATTAAAAAAATGAATTAAGAATGAATAATTGGCCTCTTGAGTATGAAGATACTGTCTGTTTTTAAAGGACATTTGTGTGTGCCAAAATTGACCTTTTCCTGAGCAAAAAGTACGTACCTCTCTGTCTCTAAAGAAGAAATAATTGCCAAAGTTATTTGTGTCACAATAACTTATTAATCTGGAAGGATGAAGACACTGCCCAGGGGTCATGTATGACCCAGTAATGAGACCATCAAGCATCGCTGTAAATAATTAAACCAAGACACATTACTTGGGAACCCTTTCCCCCCCTCAAGCGCATTGAAGTTCCTTCATTTTATAAATAATTTCTATTGCATGTAGATCACCTTCAGTAGGTCTAATCCTTCTCCTAGAGTCACAATCTTTGCAATGTTTGAGCATCATCAAGATAAAAAATCTTCTCCTTATTTTTAAGCACCTTTTGCTTTATTTCAGTTTGTGCCCATTCCCTTTTGTCTTGTTTTTGGGCAGCACGAAGACCTGTCTCTGTCCTCTCCTTTCCATTGGGTTCTCAGGCACATGGGTGTGATTATGCTGGGTCTTTTCTTCTTGAGGCTTCCTGTGTCTCCTTGGCTGACAGGTCCTTCATAGAATCATTAAGGTTGGAAAAGACTTCTAAGATCTCCAAGTCCAACCCCAACCCATCCCCATCATGCCTACTGACCATGTCCCTCAAAGGTGCCATGTCTCCACATTCCTTAGACCACCTCCACAAGCAGTGTAAGTGTTTGCATTACAAACTTGAGGGCAAAGTGAGTGTTTTATGTGCATCACTTCAGAATGTAAAATAGGTAACAAAGTACTCAAGCTGATCTGGTTCTGCTAGTGAGCATCCAGCTGGGACACGCATGGCATCACTTCATGTGCGCTCAATCAGTGGAGGATGTTTGTTATGAATGCAGACAAAGAATTTGGGCTTTTTGGATCATTAACAAGAGGTTGTCTTGTCTGGCTGTGAAGTGTTCCATTCAAAACCTCACAATTCAATTCCCAAAGGTGACAGTTACCAGGTTTACCTGAGAGGCACGCTATGACTCTGAAGTTACTCCTTGCTTTATCACTGTGGACAGAGTAGTGTGCACATTTCTGAAACATTTCCTGAGGGTTTTTGTCAGTCTATCCCTTATTATTATTGGGATTTAAAAAACAACAACAACAACCAAAAAAAAAGTGTTGAAAGAGCCCAGCAAATATCTTTTCACCACCATTTGATGTGCTTGGTTCCTAAACAATTGCAATTGATTTTGTTTGGTCTTGCAAACACAAATTATCCCATAATCATCTTAGCCTTGCAGCCATGCTTACATTGACTTGTTTGTGTTTTAGAGAGAGAAAATGCAGGCATTGTCATGAAAATAAGAAAGGTTAGAAGCAAATAAAAGGTGGCGGGATTTTTTCACTTTCCTAATTGGCAGGATGTGCTCTCACTTCAATTAATTTTCATTCTCATAGTGTATTTAGTACAAAGCAAGGAGTGAGGTAAATTTCAGAATTAAATAAATGACCTTTATTTTTGCTTTTGCTTGTGGTTTCTGCTAAATGGTTATTTCAGGGTTCATCAGTGACAATCTCTTAGACTGTGTGATTGCTGCTTCTACTCAAAATGAGTACACACAGCAGAATGCTAAAGGGACAGTATTTTTCAACCACAATACATTTCTCTACAAGCAAAGCTTTGTGGTTCAGTGCAATCAAAGTCCTGTAGGATGAAAATGTACAGACAATTACCATTTTTGAAAAACAGCATTTCCTTTGACAACCATCTAGATAAAGGGGGGGTATGCGTTAGTGGTACTTTTAAACTCTTTTTTTGCTAATACGCTTTACTTTTCAAATGTCCTTATCTCAATTTTTCTGTACTCATTAGCTTTGTAAATGATTTGGATTTCTTCTGACAGAATAGCAAAGGTGGTAAAACCTATCACATAATGAAAGCCTACCAGCAGACACTGATTTTTAAATGGGACCTGTATCCAAGCAGCTGTCCAAACCCCAAATTGCCTAAAATAAGTAAAAATTGGTAGGGTTGAATCAATAGGGGATCTTGCTGTGAGCTACAGGTATATAGCACATACCCTTTTATTTGTTTCATACAGTTACAGTTCTCTAAGTAGGCTTTACCGGAAGGCACAATAATAAAAGAAACTCAAATGGGTAATAACCACAGGCTCCTGAAAAATGATCCTGGTTCTGATGCAGCATTTGCTGCTATGGTGGCATGGGTTATGATGGCACAGCCAGAGAACCATCATGGCATGTGGAGAACAAGCCTGGCTTCGTGCCTGTGCCGTTAGCATGGTGAGAAATACTGCAAAGCCTGCAGGGCAATAAGCAGAGCTGTTTCAAAACAGAGTGAGTTTTTCCATGGCTTTTTGTTTTTTAAAAGACAGTGGGATTATCCTGAGCTGCTCCGGATTTACTCCAATATAATATATGCTAGAACAGGGCCTGAGCTGCCTCCAGATGCATTCTGCGTGTGATGGGAGCATTCAGAACTTCAGAATAGTGGTTTTGTAAATCAGCCGTCAGTTTTATTTTAAGTTCTGTTCTGTAAACATCAGACAGACTACTGTAGGACTTCAAATCGTATGTAAGTTCAAAACCAAGTTGGATTCAATGATCCTTATGGGTCCCTTTCAACACGGGATGTTCTATGGACTGTTTCATTAAGTCTTTCTCTTACGTAACATGTTAGGCTGTTTATGTCAAGGCTGAAGCAGGGACAGCCAGAGCAGGTTGCCAGGGCTGTCCAGGCTATTATCCAGGCTACTTAGTTAGCTTCGGGTAGAGCAGTCCAAGTGGAAGTTTATTGATGCTGGAATTTGGTGCTTCTTTAACATAATGCTCTGAAAGGGTGTCAAGTAGTGTTTTCCTTATGGCTAACACAAATGTCCAGTTGCTTCTGTATCTTCTTTTCCAGGAGCAGGTAGGAGCAACTCTTTCAGGACAAGATGAATTGAGCACTGCAGTAGGTAAAGGATGCTCCTCGCCACGAGGAAATAATCCCCCAAGCATACATTAATAAAAAATGGATGTACATAAAAAGATTTTGCCCCTTTTTCAAAATACTTATTCCTTCTTAATTTGAAGACATTGGTAATCACTGTAAAGTTTCGTGATTATTTTTAATCTTGATTCATAGGTTAATGAGATCCTGTGGCGATAAATTTCACTAGTTAGTGTGTTGAATAAGGAAGGACATAAAAGATACGTTTCCACAACCTGCTGAATGGTATTTTCTCCGATGAATCCCTGAGTTCTGATGGGGATTTCTATTTTTTTGGAAGATTGTTTCCTTCTTTTTCCCACAATTCTTCTCTTATTTCACACTCTTGCATAATGTATAAACAGATGATTTTTTAAAAATCTTACCGTGTTTCTGATCATTTGTTTCCTACTTCTATGTGATAGGAACAAAACTGTGTGTTTACATTTCCTCTTTTTGGTTTGTTTATGTTATCAGCTCCTTGAACAACATTATCTGTTAATCTTTCTGCAGAGCAACTTGTCCCCTTGCCCATGACGGTGACTTCTAAATGCTACTGCAATGCAAGCAAGAAATAATACCATACTTAAATCAGATAAATAATAATGTTCTCTGCAGCTGGTGTACTTTCATACCCTCAGTGCAGCTTTGCATTGAGCTGAAGTCTCAAGGCTGTGCCTGGAGTCAGTGAACAAAGTGAATAGCACGGTTCTTCCACAGCCAGGATAATTTCCAGTAGGACACCCGTAATTGCTGTGAATGCAAGCAAATTAGTGATGTTAGTGCCACATGCTTGTTAACTTTGATCAGCAGTTACACCTGCCGTGGTGGTAACAGTAGGTAGAAAGAGAAGGAGATCAGAAAGTTTTCATGCCACAGAACCCTTCAGCTGTCATTCAGCTCTGCTGTATGAGAGGGGAAGAGAAGCTAATGATGCAGGAAAAATGACCACCAGCAGCTGCTGGATCCCACTGGCTTCCACAAAGGTTTTCAGAAGAGGACAGCTACAGGCTGCCGTTCTCAGCCTTTCCTGCCATAATCGATGAATGAGAAAGGAAATTACCTTTGGTCAGACTCCAAAGGCTTAGAAGAAACAGGTTTCATACTATGGTTGGTACTCAGGAGCACAGCTGTGGGAGAAAGTTAACGGATGCCTTCACTGGGGTGGAAATTGGTCTTCTGCAAATTTTCCTTAGTAGCATGCCTCTTTCTTATGTTCTAAGGACAGTTCCATAAACTGTCTGCAGTGTGAATGTACTCCTAAGGCCTATACAAAATTTCAGTGTACAGTTAGGTGGAGGCCAGTCTTTTTCTTCTGTTCAACTTAGTGAGAAAACAACCTGGTGCTAATGCCTATGGGGTTTATAGTTGGTTCAGGTCCCTATAGTAGGCATCTAAGCCATGAATCTTCTCACTGGATTGAAATCTCACCATGAAGAACATAAAAAGAGCAGCGAGGGAGGCAGTTTAAGAAAGCTTTCTGAATTCCAAAACAAATGAAAACCATAGCAAAGATTAATGTTTTTGGTGTTCCAGATTGTGTATGTCATGTGGAATCAAAACTGATCAGAAAAAGTCCTATTTGGGGGAGACTTTGTATTTTGAGTACACTTGAATAAAGATCCAATAAAATACTCAATTAAAATCATTTGGAATTTTTCACTTAACTGAGAGTTAATTAACCGTGCATTGTTTGTGAAGAATTCAGCTGTAATTTATTCACCTATTGTCATTTGAAGAATGAAGCTTACTGAGTGCTGAGAGCTTTCTGTTTACATTTCAGGTTCCAGCTTTGGGTACTGCATGTTGGAAATCCTGTCCTTTCATGTGAGATTCTTATGAAGAATTATGAAGAATTCTGATCTTGATTTACAGAGTGAGTTACTTCCTTGCTGAAAAAGCGGACTGATGCCTGGTAGAATTATATGCAAGCACTAAGGTATGTGTCTGATTCACCCTTACAGTTTCTCAGTTTCTTTTCACAGAGCAACGGATGTGGGAAGGTACCTCTGGTTGTCAGTATTCTAACCTCTTCTGTTCAAAGCAATTCATCTAGATCAGGCTACTTCAGCTGTGTCCAGCCATCTGTGAATATTTGCGATGGTGGAGGTTCCACAAAATCTGTGAGCAACCATCCCATGATGGCATTTCCTGTGCTTATTGCCCCTATCACTGTACTTTTGTTTAGCTGGTCAGTCGTCTACTTTCTCAGCAGTGAGTATGGCACCACACATACAACTAAGGAAATGGTTTTGCTAATTGTATTTAGTGCACAAAAATAGAAAGTGCTTTCATGACAATCTGGGACCAGGTTAGAAGAACATTCAGGAATTCAGAAATAGTTTTATTGAGCAATGTTTTCAAGTACCAGCCAACTGGCAGTGGTCATGAATTGTTGACAATTAAATGCTTAGCATACGAAGAGTTAAGGATGAGAACTTGAATGTATACTTTTCCATCAATAATTCACAGGACATTAGAGTCTCAATGTCAGAAGTTTTACCTCTGCACAGGATGGCAGTATATTAATGAACTTGCTCCAGCCATTACGCTCTAATTGCTAATTTATTCATAGTTTACTAGCAGTGGGGAGAGAGGGGAAAAGAAAAACCCAAGGTCTGAATTCAGTAGCCCTTGAAACAAAGATATATGCTAGCTTTAATTGCAGAACTTGATCTCTGATTCATATATATATTTCACCTATTGTGAAATGAGACCAGATTAAAAGAAGCGAAGTGAATGCAGTAAAGATAAATTGACTTGAAGTAAACCTTATCACCAAATCATTCCTCTGGATGTTAACAAAAGTAAGGTGATTGTGTCCAAGATGATGTAGTGAAACACGCTCTAATTTCCCTAAAAACTACCCTGCGTTCATAGCATTTAATCCTGTGATTTGATGGTTATCACTGGCTGGTTCACATGTCTCTGTACAGAAGATTTACTGTCACAAAAATGCCCACCATGAGTTGAAATGCATTAATGAGGCAATGATATGATGCTGGCCCATTATGCTAACTGCTGTATAAGCAGGAAAACAAAGTGTGATGGTTCCTTGTATGCTGTTATTGGTTTGTTCTGGGAAAGTTTTACTAGTTACAAAGCCGTGAGTAAAAGATGTGCTTGCTTTTTGTTCGCCTGTTTAAATCAGTTTAACTGTGCTAGCATACCTCTGTCCTCAGAGAGATCAGGTGTTACCTTAGTGGACCGTGACAACTTTTCATAGCACCAGAACCCAGAAGATTCAGGAATCTTTGTGGGTCAGAAACGGCAGAAGCAGATTTGGATTGGATTGAGTGCATCGTGTCACTCAAGTACCAAAGAGTGGATGACTTTAAAGAACTGAGCTGTATGCACATCCCCTCTCTGTCTGTCTCTGTCCTCCTGCACTTACTACTGTGGCCACCCCAACACGGTTTTCCAGGACACTCTCCTAAAATAATTCAGGAAGGCATTGTCCAGTTTCTTAAATGGCACTCATTTTCAGATACATTTCAAAATTCAATATAGATGTCTTAGAAATCATTAAATTGTGCCCCCATAATTACTGTTTTTGCTTGGAAAGTATCTCAAAAGGAGCCGTGTTTTGAAAGGCTTGCTAATTAACTTTATACAGATGTCTGCAGTCATCCTCATTTCAGTGGCATTGTACAAAGCATGTTAAGCAAAATCTGATGCGCAGTCTAGTTTGTGAAATACATACACCCATTTACATCCACAGACTCCTTTTCATCTGTGCACCTACTGTGCTTCAAATGTGAACACATCTGTCTCATTCAAAATGTGCCAGAACACAGAGAATTTGTACACATTTTTAGCCTCTAGAATTTGCAAGCTCATTTTAAGAGAAGCTATTTGAAGATATTTACATGAAATCCAGACAGGCGAATTGGGAGTGTTAGTAACTTCCACTGGGGATAATGTTAAGTAATTTGAACGAGTGTCTGCTGGGGTAGTGGTGTAGTTGGGACGGAAGAGAATAAAGCTTGTGGCATTACAGGAAGACAACAAGATCCCAAATGTCTGTGCAAGATCTTATATGAGCAGGCTTTGTGCAATGATATTCTGTACTTAGAGCATGAACAGAACTTTCCCTTCATTCTCTGCGCTGGGAAACATAAATGTTTTACAGTATCTGAAATGCTTTGTATATCTGGAGGCATGTGATGAATCCATGATCCTCCATCCAGTTATCTTCTTGGGTTCAAAATGTGGAATGGGGTTCCCTTCAAGCAGTGGATAGTTCCAGAAGTCTCTGATGGATAAGAGCACTTCTTCGCATTGAATCAGCAAAGAGCTGGGAAGAAATTTGCTTAAAGCTACAATTCCCATTAATGTGGACATGACTTGTCCCGATAACAATCTCTTAATGAAGTGCATAGTCAGTTCTGTGTTGAATAATTGTCCAGCTGGAATAGTCTCCTATTCGTGTTATTTTAATTAAATTTCTCTCTGCCTCAGTAGTGCTTGGGAATTGCATTGACACAGCCTTTCATAGGAGGTCACTGGTTTCAGTCCAGACTGCCTCAATTCCAGCTAGGGTTGACTAGTGGTAGTGTGATGCTGAGTATGGAAATTAGTTGGCCATCCTCCTTCAGAGTCTATGTGACAAATGCATGTGTTGCAAAAGCATCATCACAACTGAAAGTACTGTAAGTGGTTTCATTGACCTCTTCACCAGCTTTTGGAGATGAAACGGGCTTCTGTGCTCTTATTTTCTGAAATGAAGAATGTTGGTAGACAATATGGAAGTTTTTTTTGTGGCTAGCTAATTGTGATGCTGCTGGGTGGAGAAAAATATATATATTGATACCCTGCAAATTTAGCGCTTTTTAGATATAAAAAGAGGACAAAAAATAAGCACGTGATATTTCCTTAGTCTCTACTTAGCATTAGGGAAACCACAGAGAGATTACCAAGAAGCCTCTTTCCTTATCTCCAGCTTTCCCAACCCCCTCTGTTCTTGTCTTTGAGTTGTTTCTTGGAATTTGCACTTCTTCAGATTGATAGTGTTGTAAGTTTTCTCCTTGCTACACAAAAGCACTTTGCTGTGCTTAAGCAGTTTCCATGTGCTGTGTATAGAAGAGGAATGTAGAATGAAAATTATACCTTTAGAGGGAAACTGATCGTATTTCATATTAAGACTATAGTTGAATGTAATTTATGCAGGGCTAACAAATGCTTAATAGCAATTGCATGCATGGTTTGTAGGTGTTAGAGATGGTTGAAGCATCATTATAAATCATATGTAAGACAGCAGCTGCCAATTATGAGAGTATTAACACATGTAGCAATATTGTATTAACCCTTCATGAACTTCCCAAAGTAGTAGCTCCTACAAAGTAAACTCATTTTTAGACTGAGCTTAGAAATAAAGCGAGCAGAACTAGACAAAAAAGGGAAGATTATTCAGATTGCAATAAGAAGACTTGGTGAGAGGTTTATTCTGCAGTTGATAAATGACTTCATTCAATTACATTTATATATATATATATATTTTTAAGTCATTGGAAAGAAAATCTGCAGATTAATTCAGACTTTGAGGAAGCAGAGTAGACTCTGAGGCTGATAATGTAATTGCACAGAAGTTTTGTTTGGAGTGCACAGATGACTCAAAGGCTTTGCACTTGCAATCAGAAGGTCTCACTCTTACTTGCTCCTCTCCACCTTTTCAAGTTTTTCTCTGGAGCACTATGTTAATCGATCAAGTTCCTGTATTTAAAAAGTTCTTGCCATCCTCTCCAGCCTTCCTCTTCTACTCCTTTGTTGGAACAAAGAATAAAAAAAAACCCTCTGAAAAGTCCATAGGAGTATGAAAGCAAGCACTCTGGGACATAAAATGGGTTCTGTTAGAATGGTATGGGTATGTTTAGTAAATCTTGTCTTCATCGAAAAATTGTCCCTGTTTCTGTTCCTGAATGCCAACCTTGAAACATTTTCCCACTTCTGGAACATGAAAATGACCATGCATTAATGCAGCAAACTAATATTGCAAAGCTCAGATGTTTCCATCTTTAATAACATCAGAGATAAAGGCAAGTGACTTCTTAGCCTCCTGATGATTCCAAAGATTAAGCAAATTGTAGGACTTCAAATTTATTAACAATTGCCGGACCTGAATTACTTTTATTCAATTAAGTAACTTGAGGATCGTTTTCGATGGAAATGATGACCTTAAACACAGTCATTGTAGAAAGGAGGAATGAGATGTGGGTAAATGACATATTATTACATGCTTTAGCCTCGTCTTGAATGCAGTAAGTGGCATCTAAGTGGAGAAATGTTTTACTAACAAGGATTATGGGTTTTTAGATATCTTCCAGACAGTTCTTTGATATACATTATATATACATAATATTATATAATATGATTTGATGCTTCCCTGACCAATAAATCAGGCTGGGAGAGGTGAGCAGCTTCTGCAGTAGGTACTCCAGCCTCGATCCAAGTCACCTCTCAAGGATCTGCTCACATTTAAAAACTTCAGGATGTTCTGACACTTTTAGGGGCTTTAAAAGGTCAGATGCCTTCAGGGATTCGGGCCATTACTCTCTTTCATGGTCCCATCTCTTTAGATAGTCAGGGTTCTTTCCAGAAAATATAGACAAGATTGGCAGGTGCCAAATGACGGGGGAATGGGAACGGTGAGTGAATATAAATGCTGAAGATTATCCATCTGATAGATAAAGCCTCAGGATTTAGCTAAACAGAAATTTACTTCGGTACTAACAGATGTCCAGATGTCCTTTGGGATGAATTCGTTTATTTAAATCCTATCTGTTTTAATGAAACCCTTTTGAAAAGCTGGAATGAAACTCCGACTTCAGTGCCCACTCATATGTCTGCTAAAGCCCAGCTGCTTGACAAAGGTGGTCCAACAAATGTACTTCAGAGGGTTACCCAGTCATTGACCAACGCTTTGGTGTTGTCTTTAGTAGTCAAGAGCTTAGCAACTGCGTGTTCCTCCCTTCCACTGGCACTGTTGTTTTCTTTACCCACTGAATATCTTATCTGGATAATCCTCAGAGCAGTTTAATTTTGCTCAATTGGCCTGCAGTTATGAGAAACTGTAGGGGAAATCTTAGCGTGCTTAACGGAATGTTGCAATATATCATGAAGAAACAGAGAAATGTGATTAAAAGTTGATTTTCACAGGTGGGATTATTCTTGGCTTCTTATACCTAAATTATAGTGGTATCGCAATAATAACAGTGGTACCTTTGCTGTCAATCACAGGCAGTTAATGGGGAATATTTTTAAAGAATTTTTTTCTTTCCATTTTTAAAACTTAAAATGTTTCCTGTTGATAGTTTTCAAGAAATATTATGTCTGAAAAATCGAAACCTGGGTAGTTTTAACAGCAGTGTACAACAAAGTGCTTAAATAAAAGAGAACTTTGGAGTGTTTGCAAAATTTCGTGCTTGGCACCTGAGGATGTGGGTATTTTCCAACAAATGTAGGAATTATTTTTTCAAAATTCGATTTTTTATTTTTTTTTGAAGCTTTTGTGGGAGACCTGAATTTAAAAAACACACACACAAACAAACAAAAAACTGAACAACTTTTGTAACTCAAATGAAATTTAACCAGAGGTCAGCGACAGGGCAAAACCACACAGTGCTCATCACCAAGATGCACTGATGCTAAGTGCTGCGGTGGGGAGGATGTTTCATCTGGCCAAGGTTTTACAGCATGGTAAAGTCATTATGAAGATTCATTCCACTGAAAGCGAAGGAGTTGAGGATGTCCATCTATCTCAGTTCCTTTTCTTTTCTGAAGTCTGTCCCAGTATTAAAGTTTCACATTCTTGTTTCCTGCTATCTGCTAAGGACAGGCTTCTACATACTCTTAGAAAGCATTTTGTTTTCTGTTTTGTACAGTGGACTACATATCCACTTACCATGGATGGTGGTCAAACTGCCATAATTCCAATCATCGTTCGTTTTCAGTCTCTCAAGCATCTTCAGTGTCTTCTGGTTTTATCATCCTGCCTGCAAATTCCAATCTGACATGTGATCCTGTAAATGGTTAGAAGTACAAACAGAGGAACTAGCATTTGGGTAGAAAAGCATGACTTCCTTTGAGGAGGAGTTCTGTTCTAGTTAATGTTAGATTATGACATTTCTGCACTGTTGGGCTGTCTGTTTATTTTTGGTTTGGGTTTCCTAAGGCTATTGACTGCTTCAAAAGCAATTAACGCTGAGGTTAGACATTTGTCATTAATCACATAAATTTATAAATAAAAATACTTATTGGATGCCTGAGAAAAAAAAAATTATTAAATAAGACCTTAATTAGATGAAGAGGAAGTGCATGTTGCTGAATATGATATGTCTGTGAGAATGATGGTTTGAAAAAAGCCTTTGAGGGCATCTAAAATGTGGTTTAATGTAGGATCCAGTTTGGCTCTTAAGTACTTGGTCAGCAAAAATTTGGGGAATGTTCTTGTCATGAATTTTATATAGAAAGCCAGACTGGATGACTGTAATTGTTCTTTTTGTGCCTGAAATCTCTAAATCTGCCTGAGAAGTCTAAATGATTTTGTAAAGCCTTGCAAATGCAACTTGAATGTAACCGAGTGGTTGAGTAGATCAAGGGGAAATAAAATGTACTGTTTGCTGCCTGAGCTGTGTAAACTTGGATCTGGCAGTACATGGACAGGCCAAAACACCTCTTGGGTTTGTTTATTCTTCTTGTGTCTTTCTATTGTGCAGGAGCAATGTAAACCTTGCAGGTCTCTGTACACAGAAAAAAAGAAATTGCCCAAAGAGCATTAGCTCCCTTCCTTTTTAGAGTCATTCTACAACTCATATTACTAGGAAAACTTATTTAGGGCTGTAAATTCCCATAAACCGGACAGCTAGTTTTCTAGGAAAGTGTAGTTGGGAGCTGCTCTTCCTTATAGGCAGGTGCTGAGGGTTGCTGGTGCATTTGGGAGTTTGTTGGTGTAGCATGTGAAGATAATTGATTATTAATTATTAAGCATTTGTGCATGGAAACAAAATGGAAAGCTGAATGTAAAGCTCAAAGCCAACATTCTAAGCATACCTGACAAATATGGATACAAAATTACAGCTGTTAGTATTGATCAAAATCATAACTAGACAAATGGAGGTTCATTATCATGGAAGAGATACTATAGATCCCATAGCACACAAACTTATCAGGATGGATAATTTATCTAGGAGAGTCGTGGTCAGGTGGCAGAAAACCGTGCCAGCTGGATGAGGATCAACCAAGCACTTAGAACATTTCAGGTTTCTCTTAGCTGTGTGTATCTCATTCCACTCACCGCTCTAAAGAAATGGAATGAAACCACAAACACAAAATTCATCTTCCTTTATTCTGTGAGCTTTTTGAGTTTTTATTTTTTATTTTGTACCTGTTAGACTTACTTAGATTGACTGCAAATTTTCTGTTTTTTTTTTCCTTCTTTGGCTTCTTTTTTTGTTGGCACAGAAGACAATATAATATTTCTTTTATTAAAGAAAGAAGCAACCAAACAAAACCTACCAACCAGACAGAAAAAAAAAAACAACCAACCTTGCTCAGTTAGAAATGAAAGATTTCTGTCTTAGAATGCATGATATTTTCAGTTATGGCATCAGAAGATCTTCATGAAAGTAAAATTCATTAGAACTTTTTGTAGGAATGGGGTTTTTTGGAGTCTCAGTGAGTGCGTAGCAGCAGGACAGCTTATGGCAATGCTGCTTCAGCTCATGTAAGATCAAAGGATCCAGGAATCCGGGAAAAGGCATCCCCTGCAAATCTGTATGGTGTCTGTAGACATCACTCTGCTCGGTTCATTCTGAAATCTGGCAGAGTTTCAAATGGACTCTTCCTGGAGAACCATCAGCATAAGGTTATAATAGCTGCACACTTCAGCTTTTACCTTTATTAGGAAATTGTATCATGAATAAATATGAATGCTGGCTAAAATGGTACTGGCTATAATGCAGACGTAGCTAATACAGACATGGAAGAAGTACTTTCAACATCATTTATGATAATTAAGCACTGAATCTTGTTTGAGGAAGGTGTGAGTATTGCTCGCCAATTCAGAGTAAAAATAGTGATTAATTATATTTTCCTTATGCAAATCTGTCTCTGTCCAGCACTGGTTGCTGTCTGGATAGAGGTATAGGAGAGGAGGAAGTTAGCTTCTAGGCATGTTTTTATGCATTTATTTGTTTTTAAAAGGAGATGAAGCGGCCTGGAGTTTTACACAGTTTTCATTTTTTGTCATATTGGTGTGGAGCAACTGCTGGATGTAGGCAGAAACCTCAAGTGGAATGAGCTGTTAAATCATAAGGGGGCAATAGTTAAAAAACACTCAAGAAAACAGGAATAACATAGGATCACTCAATGAAAATCAACAGCAAACACTTTGAGCATATTTATCATCTAAATAAAAGATTTGAGCTGGGAATTGCTTTTAAAATACCTGATGTCTGCGTAGCACAGGGAGAGGGGAGCAGCTGGGCAGACAGCACAGTTAAATAAGCTTTAGGAACCAATGGATCCATTCTATGGTAAATTACAGTTTTCTTTTTTTTTTTTTGTAACCCAGGTTAAAAGTACTGGGAAAGTACTGGGGAACAGTCCAATGCTGCCCTCTGAGATGGCTTTGAAACCCCAGAAGTCACGTCTGTGTTTGCATGGGCATCCATTGAGAGGTCTGTTTGCTGCTTGTGGTTAATGGGGCCAAACAGCAGCAGGTGAAAGCACTCTGCGTGGTTCCTCACTGCCTCCAGATCCCTTTGGCTGAGGGAGAATTGACTCCAGCCCAGGTGAACCTGCCAGACAAATAGCAGAAGGTGAAGTGCAGCGGAAGCATCGCGTCTTGGATCCCAGCACAGGGCTGAAGCCTGCTGACATCCTGAGCAGCATGAGAAGTCACTGCCTGGGAGCTGGGGGAGGCCAAGGGGGTTGAATTCAGGAGAGAAAAAAGGTGAATTCTGCACCATCAGCTTTGTGTTTTCAAAATTGTTGCTTTGTTCATCATTGCTGATGGAAAAGAATCAACAATTCAACGCTTTAAAAAAGGGACACCAGACTGTTTTCAGTGTGTTTACACTTGGATTTGCTGCATGTAACTGAATTCCTTATATGTGGATGATTAGTTTGTGTGTTTCCTGTTTCCCCTTGCCCTTAACATGACTTTCACTTTGAATCTGCAGGCATCCCTTTTCCTGTGCTCACCCAGAGAACGCAGGAAAATAAAATCAGCGTGGAGTGTGCTGAAGAAAAATATCCAGGTCAGGTGGATTAGAAAGAGATCCGGTACCAAATACACGGGGACCAGGTGTTGTTTTTTCAATGCTCTGTGCTCATTGCAAGAAAATCCACCCCATAAACATTGAACAATAGAGGGAAGGCAGAAGGGTCCGGGGAGGGATGGTGGTAAGCGAGGCAATGCTGTATCTTTAATTTTCTTTTCTGAAGGAAGAAAGTCTGCATAGCAATGACAGGAGCACTTGTTCATGCCTTTAATGTGTGATCTGTTTTCTCCAGTGGAGGGCACTCAGTGTATCACAAACTAGAACATTAGCACCAACAAGCTCCAAAGCATCATCACTCTCTGGAAAGCCTTCTGAATTAGACAGGAGCTGCCTCTCAGCACAGCTACAAAACACTTTAAACCTGACCAGCTAAATGGATAAAGCTATCCTGCACAGTCTTTAACTGGGGGGTTACACGGCACGGGAGGCCTGCCTGCTTCAGGAGCTGGGAGCTGGAGATGGATTGCTGTGTCTGGGAATGGCAAAAGGCAGCAGAATGAGAGATGCTAGGTACCGGCAAAGCTTTTTTTTTCTTTTCTTTTTTTTTTTCTTCTCGTTTCTCCCAGAGAAGTTGCTTTACCTTCGCGGTGTGCTGTAGCTTTTCCTTGCAGATTGCCACTTAATGCTGATGGTTCTCTGATGACTTACACAATGGCTCTCAGAGCTTAGAGTCCCTCCCTACCCCCCCCGCCCCCCCCACCTCTTACAGACTCCCCCCCATCCCTCGTCCTGTCTTCCCCACCCCCAGCCCCTTCCCTCTCCCTTTCCTTCCTCATCCCCAAAATTCTTGCTTGTCCTCTCTAGGGAACTTTGTGTGGGGCTCTGGCATGCACGCTGGATGGCGGTGATGCGAGCGGCAGCCGTGCTGTGACATGAAGATTTTTATGGTTTAAGGAAAAGAGCAGTTTTAAAAAGAAGAGAGAGGCAAAGGGGAAAAAGGCAAAAAGGGGAAGAGAGAGCGAAGAAAACAGCTGGCGAGAGGAAGAGGAGGACGTTTGTTGGTGACAAAAGGATGGGTAAGTGAACTTTTCTTGCTTGTTTGTCAGCACAGCTGCAGCTGTGTGGCATATTTTTTGTTCAGTTGGATTATTAGCTGTTCGGGAGGGGAAAACAGCCTAACCAGCAGCGCATTCCTGTGCCAGGTGACTCATTGTACTTATTGCTATTGTATTTTTAGATCATGCATTCACCCCCCCACACCCTCCCACCAAACGCACACACCTTTCCTCCTGCAGTGGTTTCATATGTAATTAATGTGTGCATGCATGCATGGGGTGAAGGGCTGTATGTTCCTGCCTGTCCAACCACCCACACACCTGCACACATGATGCACAGAGGTACATGCATGCATGAGGCAGCCCGCACCACATCTCTTCTGGGTTTCTATTCCTATTCCATGAGCCTGTAGTGGCATTATTCGGGCTGTCAGAACGGACTGTTAACACTTTGTGGTTAGGAGGGAAGCCAAAGGGAAGGGGTTGATTTGGTTCTATAGGTGGTTCTGAAAAGATGCGCCCTAATACTGCTGCTAGTTTTCCAGCAGTCATTTGCCAGTCTTATTTTTTCAAGTGTGACAGGTTTATTTCCCTCCCTCCTACCCGCGGCCCCGGGGCCCTGCCAGAACCACCCCCCCCAACCCCCAAGTCTGTAACAGCAAGAACATATTTCTAGCTGGCTGCTGCTGACACATAGGCAGTAGCAAAAAAATGAGAATTTAAATTAAAAATCTAACCTTAAAGTGAAAAGCAGAGATGCATAGTCAGGGGCGTGTTAGACGAGGAATTATTTTGTAGATTGCCCCCTTGGTTTAAAAGCAGATGAAATAACTGCAACACAAGGGTGGTTTTCTGTATATGACAAATAATGAGGTGATTATTTATCAAGGAGATACTGGCCCTTGGAATATTTCCTACTGGAAGAATGTATCTTAATTCCTAGTAAGATTGCAACTCTGGACACAGAGGCATCAGTCCTAAAATCACTGCAGGCTGAGGAGAGCGTGCGTATGTGCTGGGGACTCTGACAGCCCCCTGCAGCCCCTTCCATAATTATTCAGAGAATGTAGAAAATAGCACTGTGGCCATGCAATGATATCTGCTCTACAGGAGAATTTTGACATCTGAAACGCAGAATCTTAATATGAGCAGGGCTGGGGAAAAGAGACGGCAGCTACAGTACAGAAATTCCCCCTTAAACTTTGGGTGTATTGCTGCTCTAAAGGCAGTGTTTATATGTAAGTATTTCTGTGTATATTTTCACAGAGGATATGCAATGAATGTATACCAAAAATAGGAAGTGCTTAGGTATTCACCCCTCCATGTAGATAACTTTAAGGCAGTAAGTGTTAAGGCAGTGACTCATTTTAAATAAATGTCTCCTAACATTACCTTGTTACTCAGGTCCAATGCTAGCGTTTTATAGTAATACTTCCCAATATGATTGAACTTTGTTTCTGTGCATTTCTATGCATTTAAGGTACATGGAAATTAATGAACAAGTGAAACCTACTCTCAAATATAATTACTAAGTGTAAAAAGTAAAGCCTACAGTTTTTAGTTTTACAACAAATGGGTGCATTAAAGACGGATCAAACTTTATGATAAGTAGATTCCTCACTTTTTGGGAGAACTGAACTTGCAATTGCTTTTATCAGGGAACATATTTAGCACCATGTAAATGCCAGAAGCTTTGCCTCATTTCCTTCCCAGCACTATGGAGCATTCAGCACAGTGACTTGACAAATATGTTTATTGTTAAAATCCCAGCATCTAGCGATAAGGATATACCAGCAGCCCTGAGAGATGATGTACAGGAGAACAGCAAATAGAGAATGGGCTCTTGGTCCTTCTAAGGGCTCATAAATCACACACAAGTAATTGAATAACGAGAGTAGTGCCGGTGATGGTGCAGGTAGGAGAGATGGCAAGCAAAGACATTTATACAACCAAAAGTGCAAGCCAGGACACAAACAGGTTGTCTTCAAAACCCACTGCTTCACTAAGGCTTTATCAGAAACCCCATGGATGTTGGAAACCCATTGGTGAATTATTTGGGTAGCTTTACAATGCACTTTTTTTTTTTTTTCTTTTTAATATTGTAGGTTTCCATTTAATTAAGCAGCTGAGGGGCATGAGTGTGGTGTTAGTGCTACTTCCTGTGGTGCTGCTTGTTGTGCTTGCGGGGGCTCAGCGAGCTTGCCCCAAGAACTGCAGATGCGATGGCAAGATTGTGTACTGCGAATCTCACGCGTTCAGAGACATCCCTCAGAATATTTCTGGAGGGTCTCAAGGCTTATCGTTGCGGTACAACAGCATTCAGAAGCTTAAATCGAATCAGTTTGCGGGCCTCAATCAGCTCATATGGCTTTATCTTGACCATAATTACATCAACTCCGTGGATGAGGATGCATTTCAGGGGATCCGCAGGCTGAAGGAATTAATTCTGAGCTCCAACAAAATTACCCATCTGCACAACAAAACGTTTCACCCAGTCCCCAACCTCCGCAACCTGGACCTCTCGTACAACAAGTTGCAGGTGCTGCAGTCTGAGCAGTTCAAAGGCCTTCGTAAGCTCTTGATCTTGCATTTGCGGTCTAACTCGCTGAAATCTGTCCCAATCCGAGTTTTCCAAGACTGCCGTAACCTCGATTTTCTGGATTTGGGCTACAATCGCCTGCGGAGCTTATCCCGAAATGCTTTCGCTGGCCTTTTGAAGTTGACGGAGCTCCATTTGGAGCACAACCAGTTTTCTAAGATCAATTTCGCCCACTTCCCACGCCTCTTCAACCTTCGCTCAATTTACTTGCAGTGGAATAGGATCCGGTCTATCAGCCAAGGGTTAACGTGGACTTGGAGTTCCTTGCACAACTTGGATTTATCAGGAAATGACATTACAGGGATAGAGCCTGGGACGTTCCAGTGCCTCCCCAACCTACAAAAGTTGAACCTGGATTCCAACAAACTCACCAACATCTCTCAGGAGACCATCAATACATGGATCTCACTCATCTCCATCACTCTATCCGGAAATATGTGGGAATGTACTCGAAGCATTTGCCCTCTGTTCACTTGGCTTAAGAATTTCAAGGGAAATAAAGAAACCACTATGATATGTGCAGGCCCTAAACAAATCCAGGGTGAAAAAGTGAGCGATGCTGTGGAGACATACAATATCTGTGCCGAAATCCAGGTGGTGGTTACTGAAAGATCATATCAGGCTCCCAAAACCCCCCAGAGACCTGTCTTTATTCCTAAGCCTACCGTTTCCAAACTTGAAAGCAATCAGCCAACGTCTGTGGTGCCAAGCCCCTCCACTGACCTCCCAACACCTGCAGTGGAACCCGAATACGAGCACGTTTCCTTTCACAAAATCATTGCTGGGAGCGTGGCCCTCTTTCTTTCCGTGGCCATGATTTTGTTGGTTATCTACGTGTCATGGAAGCGCTATCCAGCCAGCATGAAGCAGCTCCAGCAGCACTCACTCATGAAGAGGCGCAGGAAAAAGGCCAGGGAGTCTGAAAGGCAAATGAACTCCCCTTTACAGGAGTATTACGTGGACTACAAGCCAACAAACTCTGAGACCATGGATGTATCTGTTAATGGATCTGGGCCCTGCACGTATACCATCTCTGGCTCCAGGGAATGTGAGGTATGAACCATGATCCTCCTAAAACCATTTCAGCTGCTGGGAAGGAGAGGTAAATGTTTGAAGCTCTTGAGGTGTCTCTAAATGCTAGAAAGATTAATGAGGTTTTTTTTTTTGCTTTGGGGTTTGCTCAGCATGCAAGGTTATCTCATTAAATTGTAGCAATCAGGGAAGTGACAGTGATTATTTTTGAACAAATCAGACTTAAAGTAGAATTAGTGTAAGATGAAGTAAACACCTATGATAAAGGTGCATTATCCCCCTCTCATCTGCACCTATTTAATTATCGGTGGTAGCATGAGGCCCATCTTTCCTGTATTGCTAGAGGCAGAGAAGTTTAAGAACCTTTCTGTTTCAAAAATAAGCATGGAGTCCTCTCTGCTCCAGACCCCATGTCACATCTTTGGGGTTTTCTGATGCGTTTAGTGATAATGCCAAAGCTTTTCTGCATTTTCAGAATGCAGAAAAGGGAGGTAAACCTGGAAACAGCAAGACTGCAGCACAGGTTTGGGTTGAGCATTTACTTGTTTGATAGATAACCAGGAACATCCATGCTTCTTCCTTAGCTTATTGTAGATTTCAGCCTTGCAAAGGCCCCAGCTTAAACATCTGCAAATATCTGAGTTTGAGAGAGGGATTTTCTCTTGGTTTTTCTATTTTAGTGAAAACTTTCAGATGCTTGGTGAAGGTTTAGCTTGAGATACAGCTCCAGTGAAGACAGTAGTTGCATGCATTTAAGGTTGCAGTATAATTTTGATTTAGTAAGTATGTGAGAAATACAAATAAGAAAAGCTGTTGATGTTTCTTTGCTCTGTTGTTAAGCTTCGGCTAGAAAATGCTGTAGTTTTTTGTTGCTGCATTGTCATTGACACTATTTAATATGTATGTAAGAAACGTTTTTACTTGTGAATATAATTGCTTATTTATTCCTGATGAGGAGGATTTCCATGGTTACATTTCGGTACTCGTTACTTAACTTTGTATGTGATTAGGAGGTCATGGTGGATTTTGGTTCCCTGGTTGTGGTTATCCTACCTGAATACACTGTCAGTGTGCCTGCTGACATTCAGTCCTATCTTTTTATGCACGTTGAATAGGCTATGGTAGATTTTGAGCAGTGAGGTAGTCTGAAAGGTGTGTTAAAGTTGAGCAGTGCTCAGCAGGCTGCGATTCTTGGATCCCCATTTTTGAAAATTGGATGTTTTGCACTTTCAGAAAATAGGGCTTCTGTATGATGTCTGGTATTTGGCACCTGAAATCACTATCTGAGTTTGGACCGCAGAACTGAGGGGAAGCAAAAATAGAGATGATTTGGGGTCTGGAGCAGCATTGCCTTCAGAAAGGGAAAAGCACCTATCGTGCCCTTGTCATTTCCACTAGCATTATGTGAATCAATGTGTGCTTTGGCTTCTTCTTTTCTGTTAGCAGTGCAAATAGAAATAAAAAGATGCTAACAAAGTTATTGTGAATTTTCACCAGCTGTCACAAGGAGCATTAATTTCACCTGAAAGGCTCTCTTGTTTTCCTGCTCAAGTTTAACACCACTAAAATGTCATTAGCTTTGGTATGGAGCTGTTTAATTTAAAGATGGTTTGGAGGACAACTGAATCCCTGTGTCATATCCAAAAGTGCACGTAATGAAACCATCGTAAGGAAATTTGGATCGTAATTATAATGCACAAAAGATAAGGGGACACCTGCTGCTGTTTGGGAGGCTGAAATCCAAATAATTTGGATTATGGGAGATAAATAAATAGGTAGAAAGACCTACCAGGTCTGGTAACCGAAGGTCAGTATGGCATAATTTCTTCCTGCTGCTGCTGAGTGTTAGGCACAGCTTTAAACACAAGGGGACCCCAGCTCACCTGGTTTCCAGGTGCTGTTGCAGTGCCATAGCAGTTTGATTCAGCTGCTGCTCAGGTTAAGTTACGCTGGCTCACAAGTTTGCAGAAGTCAGGCTATTTATCCCATTATCTTTGGGATTCCTCGTTGTGGTATAAATCCAGGAAGCCTGTTCTGAATGCAGTAGTGCTGGGACTGGGAGAACATATGCTCTGTATCTGCATGGTATTAATTATGCGTTGGCTATTAGCACAGAGGACTGGAGGAGACAGAAAGCAGCAGATCACTGAAGACACATGTAGCAGCCATAAGCCCCCACTGAAATACTGTCTTCAGCTTGGATTTAACATCCTTCGTCTCCATAGCTACAAGGTTCCACTTGTGAAAGGACACATATTCACTGTGCAGTACTTAGGAATGGTAAGAAAAAAATCCCTGTAGTATCTTCAGCAATGGAAAGGCTTAATGTTGCGGTGAAGGGAGGAAGAAAATGGAATATTTTGTTATCAATTTTTAATTTACCCAGATGCACCAGCTTGTGGGAAAACTATTACTAAAACTATTGCTTTGGACTTTGGACAAGTGAGACAGCTCAGGCTCATCCTCCCACGAGTCTGACTTGCTAATTCATTGGGCTCAGGCAAAGGTTTCCCCCAAAACAGGAACATGTAGAGGGAGAAGAGTACCTGGTTATCAAAATGAAAGCAGAGCAGTTGTCAGCATCAATTACTTAAGGTTCTATCGATTTTACTTCATTAATATTTTTCATATCAATATCTGCTCTCACACGCCAACCCCTACACACCTTGAAGCACCGTGGATGTCTAAAACCTGCATATCTTTCTGCGAAGGGTTAATGGGTTAATTAGTTATGGGTTAATTCTGTGTTAACCTAGAAAAGAATATGCCTGAGTGTATTCCTCTGTTGGAAGCAGGTGATAATGGATGTTCCTGTGTGCAGCCTAGGGCTGTGCTGGACACAGCCATTACTGTCACAGCTCTGAATTTCTTTTTCAAGTATCCAGCTCTTCTCATATGTTGCCACCATCTTTCCATGGCAGAACTGGCTTTGGAGTAGCATGTTTAGGCATTCACACAGGTTCATTTCTTAACAGCAGCTGCACGTGTGAGTAAGTGGTGATGGTGGTTGTTCTGAGTTCAGCAAGATGCCTCGGCTGCACCAAAGCAACATGAGTGTGCGGGAGCTGCCCGTGTTGGGTCATTATCTGCAAGCAGTGGGTGCCAGGGGCAATTTGCAAGGCTGCTTTTAACTCTGTGCTTTATGAATTATTTCTTGTACTACAGAGGCACAGCCAAAGTCAGGCTTGCTGTAAATGGGAGCAACTCTCTTGGCATCAGTGGGATTATAATCACTGACACCTGGCCCATGGTATTCTATTTAGTCTATTGGCAAAGCTTTCTAAAATAACTGGATGCTTATGATTTTGGCTCTCACCATCCAGTTAGCAGACTGCTGCTATCACATTTTGGTATTTGCTTTGTGCTTGTGCTTCTTATTCCCTCTCTCTGTCATGTTTATTTGTACATTTGCTGAAGATCATGGAGCATAAAAAGCAATTTTATAAACCAAGCTAGAATGATGTGTTTCATACATAGCACACAGAATATCCACATACAGCACACTATGTGGGGAGAAGGAACATCACTCCATAAATGTTTCCTCCTTTCTGCTAGGTTTTTCTGTTTCTCAGGCTGGCTGTTACTGAACAATCAACTACCAACCAACCAACCAAGTGAACATCTTTTCCATGTTAGCTGAGTACAGTTGATGTGAAACCCTTTGAGAGGCAATTGACACAGACTCTGCAGTGTTGCTCTTTACACTTTCATGTCTCCATGTCTAACCATACCCCAGAGTTTGACAAACAAGCCCACCTGTTCACATACAAGAATGTCTCTGCTGTGATGCTTCTATGTTTTTCATTGGAGTGAAAACCAGGGCAGTTGTCACTTGCATTCATACTTGCTAAATCAGTTGCGCAAAACTGTGTTTGCTTTGAATTCTGCTTGCTCCCCTCTTGCCAGTGGGAAGAAATAGATTGGTAGAGAAATATAACATATGCAAACATATTGGGCTACTGTTGACCTCTTCATTTTGAGCCTAATTTAAAAGGAAAAGCTGACATGCCACTGTTGATTATCATATATTTATTAAACATCATACTGTGTTGTTTGCAGGAAGATGCAAAAAGGAAAAAAAAAAAAAAGAAAAGAAAAAAAGAAGTCTTCTCTTTCCAGATGCTTGTTAGCCCAAGATTCCAGCTCTGGAAAGGTGGTTCTGTAACTCATTTTGGAAAGGATGTCTAGGATCTAAGCAAGATCTTATGGGACATGGTAGCCTCAGGGGAGAGAAGTCACTCAGTAGTTTGGCAGAGTGGTGGGTTTTGTTTGTCTTTTGTGTGTGCTTTTTTAAGAACAGTGACAATATTCCCTTTGGTCTTATATTCACATAAAGAAAATTTAGCAAGGACCTGACAGCAGAGGCTTAAGTTTTTACGTGATCTGGTGTAATGTAAAAGGAAGGTGATTTTCCAGATAGTGCAATGCAAAGAGAAGAACATGGCAAGTGGGAAGCAGTGATTGTTGGTTCCAAAGCCTACTGCCCTCATTTTAGGAGCTAAGGAGGAGGAGTCCTTAGTCCTCCTAGGAGGAAGTTCCAGTCGTTTTTTTTTTTTCTAATGACTGCATTTAGGAAAGCTGTAGGATGGCCCATGTTAATTGAGCTCTCTCGTATCCTTTGGTGCTTTGGCTCTTCCTCCACCTCTCTGTGATTATCAGTGGACCTTAAGTTCCTGCTTGAAATGCAATGAAACTTTGTCCCAAGCTCTGTTGTAGAAATTAGGCAAAGACTGAAGTAATAGTGGATTTCCGCCCTGCAGTGTCTCTGAAATATGTCAGAAGTGGGTCAGAGGAGAAACCTCTTAGGCACAGGGCCAGTGAGAGGTTTGAGCAGGAGGTAAATTCTGGAAATATCTTCAGGATTAGGTCCAAAGGTAGAAATGTGTGTTTGTTAACATTAGTCTGTGTTAACTCCCGCAGCCTTCCACATACTGCTCTTATTTGTGGTTGCAAGCATAGTGTCAGTATGCTGGAGGTTGTGCTACAGAAGCACTAAGTAATGTAGTCATAACTGCATAGGGGCAAATTTTCGAGGGCTCAGCACTTGCAAAGCGTGAGACTTCCCAAACATATTACCAAAATGCCTGCCTGTGTTTCCGGGAGAGCTCAGCCAGCTGCACATCAGCAGCAATTGAGATGCTGGTCGTGAATTTGAAAAGGGAGCTGCAGGAGGTTGCTGAGCATTTCTGAAAGTCTTACTCAATCCTTATTCAGGTGTCTGGTTGGGAATTTAGCTGATCTGAGATCTGCTCTTACAATGTGTGTTCTGCCGAGAGCTCGCTCTGAGATAAAGCAAGAAATTAGTTGCAGAGGAAGAAGCTGAGCCCATATTTCCCAATTTTCACTTAGGCTTGGAACTTTCCTGTGTTCCAGCATTGCATTTGTTCTACTATATCTCATCCAGGCTGACAGCTATTTGACAGAGCTCTGAAATTGCACCGAGGATGCGCGCTCTTCATACAGACATATCCAACAGAATGGCATCCTCCCCACCCCCCATCACCTCTTCTTCTTCCCTTTATTTTGCCATATGCTGAAAACCAGTTTGTGTTATGCACGGTGAGGAGTGACAGAACTGCACTGTAAAAGCTTTGTACAAGAGAAAAAAATAATTGTATTTCTTTTATAATCATTGCTCAGGCTTTGTGAAGGATTCCTGCGTGGCTGGAATTGTGACAGATGCAATTTACCCTCTCCATCTCTCCTTTTTTCTCACCCCTTCTTCTGCTTCTGCTTGAGCTCTGTGATGTGCTGCCAGTATTTTAAGGAGGGGGAAAAAAATCAATTTTAGTCCATTATGTAGCTCATGCCAGGAGGGAGAATGCTAGCAGAGACAGGGAGAAATCTGTCGAACCCATTCAGTTGTTTCTTCTTTTAAATACACACGAACACACACAAAAATCTCACTTGAAAGGAAGCGAACAGCCTTGTTAGTAAGTATCCTGCTGCTGGAAATGTTCCTTGAGCTCCCCTCTGGAGAAACAGTGCTGACTTGGTTCTTGACATTGAGACCTTACTTATGCCATCCAACACAGAGCCACTGGAGCAAGGCTGGGTGCTGGATGAGAGCTGTGCACTTGGCTCTGCTTCTTGTTTCTAGATGCATCCATGTTTGGAGGCATTCTGATGCTGCTAGAAGCAACCCATTGTGTTACTGCCGCTAAGGTAGATCCACAGGTTATTTTCAGGAGATTGCCTGTGTTGCTAGCAAGACCTGCTTGGCAGAGAGAAGTGGACAGGTCTCTGTCATGTTCTCCTTGTTGTAAATATTTTGATGTGTAAAATTCCTTTGTGATTGTGTTCTGGTATTTGGCCACTGCAAGCCAAGTATATGGGACTGAACGCAGATGGGCTGCAGCTGTAAACATTTTTGACACTAATCAGATTTTATCACATCTGCCTGTTGTGGAGCCAAATAAGCTTGGATTGCTTGTACATCTCTGTCTTACATCTGTCTCACATAAAAAAGATGACTGAGTCAATTCCTAGCAATCTCCTGGGGGTTGTACATACTTTGTAGGAGCTAGGAGATGCTGTTGTTGGAGACGCTGGTGTCCCTGGAGACACTCAGGGTCAGACTGGACCTGGCACTGGGCAGCTTGATAGAGCTGTAGGTGTTCCTGTTTGCTGAAGAAGAGCTGGACCAGATGGCCTTTAAGGGTCCCTTCCAACTCAAAAAATGCTATGATTCTATCACACTGTGTATGGAATGGTGCAGGAGGGTGTGACTGAGAATACTGGCTTCTTGGCCTGATGAATCTGTTTTCTCATTGTCTTTGTAAGCCATGTAAGGGTGCAGGAGAAACAGAAGGTTCTTGCCTGTAGATGTAGCAGCCATCCAGCTGCCATGGAAGTCTTTCTACCTGCAGGAGCAGGAAAGGCCATAAAGGGCAGGAAATGCTGATCATCTGAGATCTCTCACTCCCATGGTATATTAATACAGCAAAATTCATATCCGTGTTTCATAGTTCAAGCATTTTACTTCAAATTTATTATTTTTGACGTTTGTTAGATACATTTAAATGCTGTTGGTGAGGACACAAGAAGTTCATGAATGTAAGCAAGCCACAAAGGCTTTCTTGGAAAGCTCCATGTCAGTGGGCACCATCCTATGGAAAATCATAGGACCTTGTGAGGGAGGGTGTGAACTTTTTTTTTTTTTATCCCTATGGCAAAAAAGAGAGGTGTTGTTGTTATTGTTTGTTTGTTTTTTGCATAGTATCTTTCATTTGTAGATCTCAAAACTCATTGGATAAGTAACATCATTCTAATTTTTAGTTACTGCATCACCCAGATTGCAATCTTATGCAACAGCTCTTTGCTGCTACAGTTCCATTCTTTTTCCCCTTTCCCTGTCACTGCTATTGTCTGATTTCCTCTGAAATACAGAAAAAAAAATAGAAGCAAAAATAGTCTTTCTGCTATTAGCCTATGGGGAAAAGTAGCATGATCGGTTTGTTGATGATCAGAGGTGGAATTTTGCTGTTGTGCTCTTGTACAGCTATGTGCTCTGTGTAGACCTAAATAGGGAAAGACTGACTTTAATAAACGAGTCTTGATTTTGATACTGAAATTTCTGAATTATTTTGTCATGTAACAGTATTTGCTATTTTGTGTCTGCAGCTGCACTGCAAAAGTGTTACATCAGGAGAAAAATTATGTTTTTTTAAAACTCAGTGCCTGCTAAATCTATTGTGGGAATGTGGCATGTCCTTCATTGCAACAGGCAGAAATTATGTTGTGTGCAAAGATCTTTTGGTACATTCAGCATTGGGTCTGTGTGCAGTGCTTCCTGTTGCATACAGATACAAATACACGTTGCAGTAGAAGAAATATTTATCTCTGATTCTTAAAGGACAATGAAAGAACCAGCTTTAAAGCAGAAGGTTCGTTATTGTTGTTCTTTGCAAACAAATACATTGGCATATTTCCTTTCTCATGTGGAAGAAGTAGGCTTTTCCTGTATGTTACTCGTATTTTAATCCAATTTAGAAGCAATCAATAACAGAAGGTGAAGGAAAGTAAACTCACTGTAAGGGTATTATTACTACTACAGATATTTGAGTTTGAGCAGCAGCTGCGACAACTCCCAAGTTCAATCACTGTATGGAAATATTGAAGGAAGTAGTCCTCACTGGGAAGAATTGGACCCAGTGTGTAATCCATAGAGGTTTGGCACAGAAAGAGGCAACAGAGGCACAAGGAGCAATTTATTTTCCAATGAGTTCATAGCATTATGGAATGGTTTGGCTTAGAGGGGACCTTAAAGATTGTCCAGTTCCATCCCCTGCCATGAGCTGTTTGTTCCCCACCAGCTCAGGCTGCCCAGGGCCCCATCCATGACCTTGGGCACCTCCAGGGATGGGGCATGAACAGCTCTGGGTGCCCCATCACCCACTGAGGACTGAAATCCAGGTTGTAAGAAACCTCTGGCTGTATCCTGTTTATTGAATGACTCCAAATGCCAGTCTTGTGTGGGGAAAAGCTGTCCTGTGATTGCACTGTGCCAAGAATAAAGCCCCCTCCTGTGCATTGGGCCAGTGGAGGACCCATTTATCTCTGAGAACAATCTCCCTATGAAGAGGTCAGGCTCACTCTTGGTGACTTGCACTTTCATGCATCCTAGCTCCGCTTTTTGTCAAACTTTTCTAATGCATACTGTAGCTTTGATGAATAGACTCAAGTTGTGTGTTTTTGCTCATTTTCAAACTCCGTTCTCATTAAAAACCAGCTTCTTCTTCTGCATGATGGCCTTTGAAACCCCAGATGATTCTTCACTGCTCTCATCTTTCACTAACACATCCATTTGGATTATCTTTCTGCTGTGATGGATGCTTTAAGGGGAACCAACAAGGCCATCAAATTCTTGCCCTGGTTCAACTAGCATTTGTTAATGTTCTAAATCATCTTGGGCCTGAAATGTGCTACTTCTTAAATTTAGAACGATGTGATTGCCTGAAGCTTCTCCGTGTGTTAATTAAATTATCGTAATTGTGGTTTCTTGAGACTGACAGGTTATAAATAGCTTTTCTTCCCCCCTAACCCCCCGCAGTAATTCGGTATGAATGACAGGCAAAACCCACTGTTGTTCAGATTGTACCACTGACACTGTCTTTCCCATTCAGACTCCATTTCTCTACTATTACTGGATTGTCCCAAAATAATCGGCAGTGTCATTCTTAAAGGCTAGTTAATTACCATGTACTTTTCACATTATAAGATTTTTCTGGGTCATCATTATCGATTTAATTTAACAGAATGAGTATTGAGGAAGACTGACGGTCAGGACAGATGTTCAGTGTCTATGTGTAGACTCAAGCATATGTATGTAAAGAGAAGTCCTAAGACTGGCATATTTTAGTTCTATTTCCATGTATAATGTCTCAGAGTTTTTGTGGAAATAGAAGTCTCCATGTTTTTAACATTCAGTTTTCTTCTATTGCTCCCGTGGGGTAGGTCTTTACCTGAGAAGGTGCTGTGCTAGATAAATGGCAGAAGACAGAACAATGCAGTAAGATCACCAGTTATTTGGTAACAAATTCATCTTACAGTCCTTTTCATACTTACTAGAAAAAAGAAAGAAAAGCTGCAAATACTGTAATTGACTAGGAATTTGTGCAAAACTATCTAGTTGGCTTTTGATCTTCCTCTGCTTGAGAGCAGCTCTCTCCCTACGCGCAAGAATGAGGTAGAAGCATGTAAGTGGGAACATCCTGAAGTCTGCATAATGCATAACCCCCATTATGCAATTATGCATTGCTCCTGTTTAATGCAGCTCTGTGCGCTGAAATTTTCTGTTTATAGCTCTAATTCATGGAAGAACCTCAGGCTAGATCTTTGTCTACCACTCTGGATCCTTCCTGCACTTCCAATCAGACAAATAAACCTTACCGCTTCATTACTGTTGAGTGTAGACATGTGTTATGCTGGCTGACATGATTCAGAGCTAAATGAGATTCACGAATATACAAGGGACAGCTTCCATGCTCAGCCTTGCCTTGCAAGACTGGATGGTATCTATGCTCACGGATTTGGCATTGGAAGACCGACCAACCAGGCAGGGCTGGATGCCACAAGAACTGGGGACTGTTCTAAACTCTGCCCTTCATTTATAGCATGAGCATTGCAAACTGTCAGACTGTCAAAAGAAAAAAAAAAATCAAGCAAGGTCACAATGGCTTTCATTACAATTTGAGCAACTAAATCAGTCTGTAAATCTTTGAAAATTTCTCCCATCCTCTTGCAGGCTTTCCGCTCCCATCTACTTACACGGGGGTCAGCTGGAGAGGATTGCCTTTCACTCTCTCCGTGCAAGATGCTAATAACAGGGCTGGGGCTTGAGTTACTGCTTTAGCAGGGAAGAAAAATAAAGTATTGTCGGAGCCTTGAGGGACTCCCACTGAGTCTGTTTTGTCCCTGCTACAAAAGCCTGTCTGAAGTGGTCTGCTTTGTGTTGGTGTGGTATTAGCACATGCCTATTTAGTTCTTTTAAAATGCCTATACTATATTCAGATGCAATGGAGATTTACTTCTAGGTACTCAGGTTCTCCCTGGTCCCTTTTAGTTTTCTGCAGTGCAGTGCAATTGCATGATTTTAATGTAAATTTCTGATCCATTTCTTTTCCCTTTCTAAATCATAGGTTAGGCTTCTGGCTTCAAAAGCCACATCAGTGTCATGCGCAAAGTGGCACAGGGGAATGAAGGCAGTTTGTATGGTTTTGCATACGGGGAAGCAACCTACTGGCAATTTGGAGTTGTTTGAAATTTTTATTTAAAAACAAGGTCAATGGGTGTTCTCTTTGCCTCCTTTTATTTGTTGAATATGTTGAATATGTTAATAGTCCCAGTGTGCAAAAAGCTTTATCAATCTGAGACATTGATTGCACTTTTTCTATTGATGATTAGCTCCCAAACATTTATTATATTAGCTTTCAAAAACATGGGTCAGGCTTCTTTGTTTTTTATGCATCAAGCAGGGACTAAATGTTGGCTCCATGAGTTTTCCACATAGGTTGTAAGTGAAAGATATTACTAGCATATTGTATACGCTGCCTCTCATGTCTAATGAAGATTGGATTGGGGTTGTTCTACACTGATAGATTTTTAAAAATTAGGGTTAAAGAGATTCTGGGCCACCTGCTTTGCCTTCTTCAAGGGCCAAAATAATCGTATATGAAATTACACTGCTTATAAAACCCAGTAGCTTGTTTTGACTAAAAAGTGCCTCAACCAAAGTCACTTGAAGACTTAAGGAAGGCTCTGCTTCTTGGGTACTTTGTTCCAAAGGTTAATAACCTTCACAGTGAAAAATAGCTGCTCAGCTGTTAAAATCGCTCTTTTCTCCGCAAAGAGATTAAACTCATCTGAGAGGAAGAAGTATCTGATATTTAAAATGTCACTCAGGATAGCTGAATACAATATCCAGCTCACCAAGGAGAGGTTACAAAAAAGAAAAAAAAAATAACACAAAAAGTCAAATGAAAATTCCTTATTCTATTCCCTTGACCCTGTTCTTGACCATTTCTCCAGTCACTCACCTCCAGTTCCTGATCATTGAGTGCACACCCAGATCAGAGAGCCAGAGACCCACTGATGTATGTGGCAAGGCCCCTATTTATGAAGTAATACCATCTTCAAGTTAGCGGCATGTAAAATGAAATACATCACTAGAGTAGTGTAATAAATTTGCATTCACTTAGAAGTCATCAAAGTTTCCTCTGAAGAGCTGTTGACCATATACAGCAACCCAACATCCCATTAGGATTTTTTTTATATGCTCTAACTCTGATGTTAGCATTTCTTTAAAAGTGTTTTATGCATTTAGCTCAACTCATGATGGGCTAATAATGAAACAACTAGCTTAGGTCTTTTTTTGCAGAAGTTTTAACAAAAGTGGACTTCATAAATCTTGAAGGGACAACATGAGTGTTTGAATGGACTCTGGAAATTGCGTTAGCTTTGCAGATGGAATGAAGCACATTCACCTTCTCTTGGGGCAAGCTATTCCTAGACCAAGCAACTTGCAGAAACAAAGTTCTTTTCTTACTTTATAGTAAGATTTGGAGTTGAACTTAATGATCCTTACTGAGTCCCTTCAAACCTGGGATATTTTGTGATTCTGTGATTTGTAAACAAAGCTCAGTCATTTTCTTTTTCTTCCAAAGAATGAGTGTTGCTTGCCTTGACTACATGGCATATTACTGTTCTTTTTTGATAAACTGCTACAGTGGGGATGTGATTACTGATAACTTGTTCAGTTATCTGCACCCATAAGAGGTCAAGCTACATGTCATACTGGAAAAACTATAGTCAAATATTCTGTAAATAAAGGGTTGTGCCAAGAGGGCCAAGAAAAAAAACGAAGGCATTTGTCAATGAATCCAAGTCTGTCTTGTTCTGCACAAGTAACAAATGTTCCGCTTATAGGTAATTAATTAAAAATCATTAATGGGTCTAGGAGTCCAAAAATTCTTTATTATGAGTTTAATTGCAGGAGCCTTCATTCTCCCACCATTAATTTGGCATGAAGATAGATTCACAGTTGATGTTGAAACATGGTAATTCACATTGCGTTCAGCTTTCCAGGCCTTCTGCAGCAGAGGGTGACTGCAGTGCCACATGCAAACAAACCCTGGTTAGGCCTTCCTGTAGTGCTGCTTCTGAACTGATACAGAGGCCAGACCTTTGTCCTTGCCTCCATTCATCACACTGTGCTCTCCTCAGAGCACCTGCCTTTCCACCTTCTACTGAACTCTCAGAATTCCCCAAGTTATATCTTAAGTATGGCGAGATACTTCTGTGTTATTTTTCTGGACCTAACAGCCAGCTTCCTTGGGCATCATTTAAGCTTTTTATACTGTTTACAGTTGCTAAAATCTTCATATGGTTTCCAGATATTATATATATTTTTTAACGGTTCCTCTACTTCCGTGGACCTACGGGTGAAGAATTTGCATGATGCATCATCTATTTGCATCTGTCTCCTTGGGACTATATGCTTCTGAGTGGATTTGTTATACTTAGTGACTTAAATTTTAAGCTCTTCCTTTGTTGTTTCTTGAGTGCAGCTTCCACAATATTCCTGACAGGACCACAATGCCTACATGAAAAAAAAAAAGTTCAGTTTGCCATCTTTTAGATGTTTCGTTTATATAACCTCACTTAGACTTAAACCTGCCAAACTTGAAGGTATGGTTTTGTAGAAAAAAGACCAACTAACTGCCATATCTCTCACCCAGGAATTGCCACTTATTTTTTTCATTACTTACCTCTCGAGTTTTATTGTGACTGGATGTTTCCTGTGGATGGGAAATACCTTTTTTCACTCTGAAAATATCAGCGATGTCAGAATTTGCTTCATGGCCAAGGTTCTAATTTCTGAGGTACCTTACGCATACAGAACGCTGCTACAAAATAAACCCTCACCTGAAAAGAATTACAGTGCATGTTTTAGTTGGAGATAGAACAGCAGGCTAGATGATCACTGGGCAAAAATATCAGGACTTGAAAGGGAAAATTGTTGTTCCTTTTGAAAATGTGTCAGGTAAACAAATGGAGATGATTTCCCTTCATCCACAGCAGTGCTGACTCTCTTGCTTCAATGGGGGCATTTTGGAAAATCCTACCTGTTCAAAAAGAAAAAGCTTGTGAATCATGTAACTGTTTAGTGTCCAGTGTTTTAAATCACAGAAATGATACAAGAGCCCGTGTGGGATAGACCTCAGAAGTCATCTGTTCCTCCTTTCGTGGTCAATACGAGTCAAAACATTCAGCATACAGCTGAATTTAGCTCAAAGGAAATGGGTTTTTCTCTCATTTATTTGTGTGTATATATGGATATGTATGTATGTATATAATAATATGTTAATTTATAATCTAGAATTGCACTGTTTTGTTTAATGGCTTTATTTTACTATAACTTGCAAGTGGACATCTTCATGTGTGTACATTTGTTTGCTGTTACTGATTTTCAGCTCACGTTTATCCTTCTCTTCAGATCTTCCCAGGCCCCTTTCAATTTTTATTTTCTTTATCTTTTCTCTCTTTATCCCCTCCTGTTTTTCCTTTTTTTTTTTTTCTTTTTCTTTTTTTCTCCTTTCTCTTTTCTTCATTTTTGCTTTCTCGTTTCTTCTCCTTTCCTTTTTTTCCTTTTTTTTTTTTTTTTCCTTTTGTTTTTCTTTCTTCCTTTTTTCCTCTTTTCTTTTTCCTTTTTCCTTTCCTTGTTTTTAGTGACGACTGCACACAGGTTTCTTCTCCCACTCTACGGAGCAAGCAGCATGTCAGTCTCTGCCTTCAAGTGAATGTTTCCCTGTGCCCTCTGCCATATCCTTCCCTGGCAGAAGAGCCCAGCTGTAGCTTTACTAGCAGCCAGCACTTAAGGAGGAGAGAAGAGGAAGATGGATGGTAGAAGCAAGCTAAGTCACACAGCCTGGTCTGCTATGGGAAAGGAAACACCTTTCTTGGGCAGAAAAGCACTTCTGGGCTGTGATTAGAAAAGGCATGGACGCAACCTTTGAAAGCATTGCTGATAAATCTCAACTGTAGTTGAGTAGCTGTAGTTAAAGGGGGGTGTCAACAGTGGGAGATATTTTATGCTATACCTATCAGAAGTGCCTGTGTGCAGCTTAACAACAAGCAAGAGTTGACATAGACCTTTAATATTTGGCTATTCTGAATTAACTCAGTATCAGGAATTAACAAAGGCCATTCTTTAAGGCAAACAGTTCATCAGAGTGACAGATTCAGAGCTGAGGTTTATTTTGTGCACAGAGTACCTCCTTGAGAATGGAGTTACCCCAGTACCTTCACAAATATTTTCTGGCCTTCAGCTGTTGCTCCAGCCATCAACTGCTCGGTGATGGGCACAGCAGATCTTCCTTCATGGATGGATGGAAAAAGCAAAACCCAAAGTGATGTTCACTGAAATTTTTTACAATGCTGCAGGAAGCAGTGAATAGAGTGCTGTTGGGTTACAGGCACAGCTATATTACCTCGTAACTCAAGGAATAATGTTGTCTGGGGATGCTGGCAGTGCTGAGATGTAGCATGAATCATCAGAGAAGGCATCGTAGGGAAGTAAGGAGGTAACACTGGTGTTTCATGACGATGGCTGTGTTGACCCCAGGGCAGGGCATGGGTCTGTGGGTCATAGCATTATGAATGAGAGCAGACCCACAGACACAAACTGAAAGCATAGGGAGGAGTGTAGTAAGGAGAGGACAGGAGAAGCTTCCTCCAGCCTGCAGAGACTCAGTGGTGATGTTGGACACTTAGTAAAATACTTCTGGCTCTGTTCAAGTAGAGATCTTCTTTTTTGTCTTTTCCTCATTCTACTGGTTACATTTTCAGCAGCACCATTCTGTAGAAGCTTCATGATGGATGTTGACTATAGCACTAAAAAATAATACACAGTTCTTAATATCATTTCATATATATCTCTTCATACCTTGCTGTGATAGCAATTCATGACTTGGATGCAGTCTTTTGTGACTTATGTCTAATGGTCTATCTGGAAATATATATTTTTTCTATTAGCTTCTAGGCAAACATTTTCCAAACCTGGCTGTGCTGCAGGAAGGTCATGGATTCTATCCTGTGGATATGCAGAGCATGCTGTTTGCATACAGGTGTATGTGGGAGTGTGACATATGCAGATGCATCAAATATCTGGGCCAGTTCAGAGCACAATATCACTTCTCCAAATGATTTTCATCATATTAACAGCCTGTATTTCAAAAATTAATGCTCTAGTGGAGTATTGGGCTAGGAAACAATTTTAGTGTTGTTTTTGAGAATCTTTCCATGTGATGTGCACAAATGTTTTATTTGTATTAGGGAACAGAATGGATAAGAGAGCTGGTTGTAAAGTGTGATGCATATAAGAAACTGATGGAGTTCATGCCTGGTTTTCCAGCCTTCACCCCATCCTTCTTGCTAGCATAGTAGCAATAATGTTTAAGTTTTATTGTGTGCTTAGTATCCAGGATGTGAAATTAAATCAGCACATGAATATGCTCTTTCACCGACGTGCCTTAAATTATTCTGCTAAATTCTTGCTCAGTTACATCAAGGATTCTTTGCCAACAAATGCTCCAAGCCCTGCAGACAACGTGATGCAGCATGTAACACGGAGGGCTTGGTTCTCAGCAATCTGCCAAGATCCTTGAAAGGTCGGCGATAACAAAGGAGAATTTGATGGTGACTTCTCTGAAGTAATTAATTTAAGGGTTCTCTTCTTCCTCCATTGAGTTCTGCAGGAGTGGGGTTATTTTTACTTCTATCCAATTAAATGCTCAAGCCTTTGCTTTACCATATGCTGCTGTCTGATAAGCTTTGTCAGGACTAGAGCTCTGCTACTGGCTTCAATTCTTTTGTTTACATGGAGAGTATCACTTAGGTAAGGTCTTGTTGCCTCCCATTACCATCACCTGAAGGGAGTTTCCAGCAGCTCAGGCCAGAATTACAAAGTTTTCATTATCTAAATGTAAATGTTCGAGACATGCATGACACTGACATGGAGGAGAGTACTAAAAACAAAGGAAATATATTCCAGTGGAAAATACCTTTTCCCTTTAGTTTACTTGTTGTTTTTTTTCTTTTAAATTGTTTTTACCATTCACCTCGTTGGTTGGCTGGTTGAACCTCTGCTGGGTGGGCAGAGAGGCACAGTGTGGCTTAGCTGTATTTCAAGCTTAATGGAGTAATTAATTAGTCACAGCGTGGATTAAAGATAAATTTTGTAGGAGGTTTAAAAAAGTGCTAGTTAATCATTGATGAATTTTAAAACAGGATAAGCACATAAACATGCAATTTCTGATCGGTTCTTAAAGTGTGTATTAATTATGTATTAACTCCTGATAAACTATTTAGAAATGCATGCCGGATCTGAAACACAGTCAGATGAGCTGCAGTCAGAAGGCAAATGAGAAACTCTTAAAATCAGTGTCTGCCTTATGCGAACAGTGGAGTAACTGGATTGAACCATTGAGTGAAGAACACATAAATGCTCATTGCTAATATGTGCTGCTGAGGTTTGAAGTGGAGCCTTTGGGACCCATCACAAAGCCAGTTCCCAGTGTGGAAAAGGGCATTTTGGAAAAACAGTGCCAAACTAGGGGTCTCATTTTGGATAGGCTTTATCATTCAGGACTTTTTATACACAGGAATTTTGTGGGTTTACTTCATTTATTGCAGTCAAGAGACTCACCACATTACCCCTTAGCATGGAAAAGATTGAACATTTATTTTCAAGTGTTGGCTTGATGATTGGTTGAGTTTGTGTTTAAGTGTTTGATTTAATTAGTATGAGATGAGCTTAGGGTCAGATTTTCAAGAACACTTGCTGCTTGGATTTCTCACTGGAGGATTCATGCTGTGAATACCCGTGATAGCGGCTGTAGTGAGTTCCCATCTGGAAGAGCCAGAACTCAAAACCACAAAACCAGTGCATATGCAAGACCCTCACTGCTCCCCCACCAAACAGAAGAAACTCTGTGATGTTTTCATTGATGACAGGATTGATGAGGCAGGTACTGCCAAAATTGCCCCACTTGTGATGTGTTGATATGTGTTGATGGAAGAGTAAAATACTCATTGTTGTGGTCCTTACAGGTAATGCATACAATTTGTTCTTCCAACTCCAGAGTCTTTACAGACTTTTCAAAAAGGGGAAAGAAAAATCAACTTTTCTCTCTGTTTGTGTTTACTGAATCAATATTTATACGTTGCAAGCTCATTGAAAGCCAGTGTTTATGGCTACTTGTCCCTGAACATCAGGCTGTGCCTTTGTTTCAGAGTGCTGCAATATTCGTCTCCTTTCAGGTAGGCACTCTAATATTTTCCTCCTCTCCCTGTGTTGATTGCTAATTACATGAATGCAAGGTTTGCTTTGTTTCCTTTCGAGGACATTTGCTTAGGACTATTTCATCATCATCTTTGAATCAGACAACAGCATGAATATCAAACAGAGCTGTTAAAGGCTTTGCTTGTCACCTGTCTCCTTTCCAGTGAGTCAGTTCTGATTATTTTTTTTTATATTTTATTTCCACTTCTTTTATCCATTTGATGTCTTATCATCTGATGCATTTCTTTCCTCCCTTCCCCTCTCTTTTATTTGGCATGTCTTTTTACCTACCTATGAGCCTCGGCTGATTCCTTCTAGGAAGATTCTTGAACTTGCCAGTTTTCTTTACAGTAAGGATCCTTAGAAAAAAAACTGCTGCTGTATTGCTGTCCATTTTTCTCTTTTTTTAAAGGCAGTTTGAGGTGGTATTTCTCTCTGTATGTTTTACAAGGCTACATTAAATTTTCCAGCACAAAACTTGCTTTATTCTTGAAAAGTTTGATCATGATTTTCCTTCCGTTTTTGCTTTTTCATGGCAATAATTTATATTTATTTTAGTGGAGTGTTGTAGAGGCTCTGCTGATAGTGACCCTCCCCCCCACCCCCCCTCCAACTCGAAATGCTATATATACTTCTAGACAGTCTCCTCTGCAGTGAATTGACTAAAAAGTCTGTAAACATGCTGATAAATGGTAATCAGGATGTCCCTCCATTTTATTAAGTGCAGGTTTATGCAGACAAGCAGAGACAGAGCTGCTCATTTTGTGTGCTGCAAGGCAGCATGACGTGGGGCTGTTCTAGAACAATAACAAATATTGCTGTGTTAGTGTGACCTTGCATCCGCGCTCAGGAACAGCACGCTCTGGACTTGAGTGCTTTCCTACATTGCTGTGATACAATGGGAGAAATTGCTCATTTCTACTGCTATTTTCTCTCTCCTTTCACTTACAGATCCTTGCTGGGGTTATGTGCTGTTATGGTGCATGGTGCTGGCATAGCAGCACAGTGATTCTATCCCCCTGTTCTCAACTACAGACCTACAGAGCAGTGAGATGCAGTGTTTGTTTCAACCACAGCCAAAGACCAGTCCCTGCCTGCAGGCTGTCACTCCGCTTTCACATCATGGTCTGGTGGCTTGGCTACAAGCTTTCTCTTTCTTTCCACATCATTTTCCTCTCTTGTGCTATTAACCAGACCTCCGGCCTATAAATTGGTTTTCCTAATCTCCTTACACATGCTCAGAATCCTATGGAAGCCAAAATGTAGTCTAATGGTTTTAAGCATGTGCATAAGCAGCAGGATCAGAATGTACTGGGTTTAAGCTAAGCTTTCTGTATCAGACATCCAGGTTCCCTTTATCTCTTGTCTGATATCTATTCTAGAACCCACATCATACCAAACTGACCAAAAAGTAAAATCGTTCAGTGGACTTTTCTGTTCTGTGTACAATTTTCTTAAATACAGTTTCTTCCAAGACTCTTGCAGAGCCACTCTGAGAAGTGCTGCTCTCCTCCTTCTGAAGCATTTGAGAAATTCACATTCACTGCTGCTCCGTTTAGCACACCGTGTGTGGTCGTTATCCAAGCAGTGCTGTTTCTACCTTTGCTGTGAGGGATGCACCTAGGGGACAGCTGAGGCAATGACAGAAGTGTTTGGAGCACCCAGGGTAAGTGTGAAATGTCATTGTGTCTGTCCAGCCTTCTCTGGATATTCCATTAACCACAGGGATGAGCAAAGGCTTCCAAACACTCCTTATTTCCCTTTAATTAACAGGCACAATGTGCCTGGGGCTTTGCTGACCACTGCCTTTGGTGTGAAGCCAGGTCCCCTGGCACTGCCTGCACAGCCGGTCCTTCAGGTGCCCCATGCAGCAGGGTGAACAGGAGGATCCTCTTAATGAGCACGCTGCGGTGGTGAGTGAAATGTGCCAATTAAGAGATTATCTGCATATCCACAAGAGCTGAGGCATGAGCTATTCAAAAGAGAGATGCTCTTCCCCTTCATTTGAACTGCCTTAAAACAGGCTTATTAGGAAATGCAATTTTACGTATGTGTGCAATAGCAGAAAAGGAACACGAGAATTATAGAAACAAAGCCTAGAAATGAAATTTGAGGTGTGCTGCTCCTCTGCTTCGTAACTACAGAAAGACCTTAAAAACCTCTTTGTAATGCTGGTAGGGAACCCTGGCATGTGCTGGCTCATTCTAGCTGCACTGTAGTGAGAACCATATGATCAGCTCATGGAACAGTCATTACAGAACAGAAAAATAGCTTAATGAGAGTGAAGTATGAAATAGAGAGAAAGGTTACACCTTTTAATTGAGAATGACCTTCGCAATACATTGAGTCATCAATGATCAACACTGTAGGATTGAGAGAACTCAGAGTCTGGTGGGAACCACTTTGCCTCTTTAGTATTTGAAGTGTGTGTCAGGGGAATCCACATCCCTGCAGAGGACTGGTTTGCAGGTAGAGGTTAGTGTGTCCATTCAGTGTAATACAGAGGATCTGGTATGCTTTGAGAAAACCATTTGTCATCAGAACTATGTAGATCATCTGGAGCATCTCCAAAATGCAGCTGGGAGGAATAGGTGCTGACTGCATCTCTGTGAGTGAAATCCTGAAAGACAGGAGACTCTGCCACTAGGCAGTCAGTATCAGATCATACCTCTGATTTGTCAGTTTAAATCCAGCTACATTAACTACAGATGAAAAGATTCAGTGCTCTGTAGTGTTCTGGTCTATGTATAAAGCACCTGCTAATTCTCAAAAGGATGAACAGACAGTTTTTCTGTGTTTGTGTTGCACCCAGAACACTGGGTTCCTGATCCATAGGATCACAACAACAAAAAGAAGTAATGCTTGCAGAAATGGTACAGTGCAGAAGAAAAGGGGTGGCACAGCTGTTGGACCTGTCTGGTGGCTGCAGAGAGGAATTCTGTCTCTAGAGCTGGCAATCTGAAAGGCTGAATTTCCCCACTCAAGAAGCCCATCTGCTCCAGTAAGGCACATCCCAACTGTGGATGCAATTGTATTTCAATTTCCGCTAAATCATGTGCAAATATTTATTTCAATGTATACAGACAGGTGATGTGAGATGGCCAGCATGACTTCACCAAGGGCAGGTTGTGACTGACTAATCTGGTGGTGTTCTGTGATGGAGTAATGGCTCTGGTGGACAAAGGAAGGGCAACTGATGTTGTCCACCTGGACTTCTACAGGCCTTTCACATGGCCCTTCACTACATCCTTGTCTCTGAGTTGGAGGGATTTGTATTTGAAGGCAGGTCAGTTTGGTGGATGAATAATTGATTGGATTGTTGAAGTCAGAGGGTTGTTGTCAATGGCTCCGTGTCCAGGTGCAGGCAGTGGTGAGATGTATCCCTCAGTTGTCTGTCGTGGGACCGGTTCTCTTTCATGTTTTTATCCGTGACATAGATGATGGGCTTGTTTAGCTTGGAGAAGAGAAAGCTCCAGGAAGACCTCATATTGTGATCTTCCACTGATTGAAGGGGGCTTATGAGCAGGAGGGAGACCGACTTTGACTTCTTACTCAGTCTGATAGTAATAAGACAAGGGGGAATGGCTTTAGAAGAGGGGAGATGTAGGTTGCATGTTGGGAAGCAAGCCTTTACTCAGAGGGCAGTGAGACACTGGCACAGACTGCCCAGGGAAGCTGTGCTGCCCTAGCCTTGGAAGTACCAAAGGCCAAGTTGGATGGGGCCCTGGGCAGCTTAATCTGATGGAGGGCAACCAACCCACAGCAGAGGGGTTGTAGCTCAACGATCTTTAAGGTCCCCTCCAACCTAGGTCATTCTATATGAGAGCAATTTTTCTTAAGTACCCCTTTCTGCCATCCAGAAAGTTGAGAAGCCAACACTGTCTCTACCCCCATCCCTGAGGTCTCACTTCTTCCTTCAAACTTCAAAGCAAATGGAATGTTCTGGATTATCTCCAGTAGCAAGAGTTGTCAGATTTTTCATCTGTATTATAAAGAGAACAGGCCTTGGGACCCAGGTGCCCTGGGCCTGTTCTCACACCCCTGTTAGTGGCTGCCTGCCCTCCTTCTCTGCAGTCCGGTATTATTCCCTTCTCCTTCTGTCAGTCTGAACATCTTTGGAATGGGGCTGTGCGTAACTTCTGTTCCTGACTCTGGGTCTCTGCTGATGGCTCTCAGGCTCCTGTTAGAAAAATAATAATAAATTTGCCCTTTTCACGTTTTTCTTCAGCTTTGGTTGCCATTTGGAAAAGCAGGCAGCACATAACTGTATGAAAATGTCATTTGCAAACATTTACCTCTTCAGTGCTCACTGTGGTTTTATGTGATGCTATTTAGAAAGCACAGCTAAGGAATAGGAGTCATTGAGCTCTATATGCTGGGACTGGCTGAACAGCACTAGAAAAAAACACAAGGGAAACTGAATGAACAAATTCACAGGCTCTTATACAAGGAGGCTTATCAAAGGCGTTTGAAGGAAAATTGAGGCAAAAAGGTGACACTTCACAAGACTAATATTCTCCTCTTTATTCTGTTCTCCCATGACTTGTATATGCCTCTGGGAATATTGGCAGTCAGATCTTACAGTCGCACGTTGCAGCTGGACATTCAGTGCCCTTCACCAACCAGTGTCATCTCCCTGCTTTCTACCTAACCGAGTTGTTTTCTGCTTTGCTTTATAGCAGCTGTTGTTCTCTGCTGGTCTCGTGCCTCTGTGCTTGTGGTGTGTAGCACAGTGATGCTCTGAAGTCTCTAATTTGCCACTACCTTGTTGTGCCGCCGTTGCTATTGGTTTTCTTTCTGCTGTGGGTAGGTAGTACAAGAGGAATTAAGTAAGAGGTAGTTTTTGTCTCTCTGAAGCATTCGTTCTGTTTATTCTTATTATTATTTTTGTAAAATAGTAAACTCAATTGCAGATAAAATAAGCCATCTGGCTCCTGTCACAGCTACTGTATATTACGTACATATGGGGAAATTGCTTATTGATTTAGCCAAGTGTGAACAAGTGCTACTAGGAAACCACAGAAGTATTCATACTACTAATAGATACCATCAGTAGTGACATGCTGCACTTGATTCTTGGCTAGAGGGCATAAACTTTTAACCAAGGATTTAAAAAAAGAATAAAAATCAGTTATCCCTATATGGAAGGCCATATATTAATTACCAATATACCAATATTAATGTCTTCAGTGAAAAATTTATTGAAGAAGGAAAGGCGATATAGTTAGAGACAACTATGTGTGTGCTCTATTAACCTTACAGTATGCTGTGTGCTGGAGTTAGGCCTGGCTCCTGCAAAGTCTTTAAGCCTTTTATATCAGTGCTGTCCCCAAGAGAATATCAGTGCTGATTGTATACTGCTGTGACAGCGTCTGCATGCACATGTTTAGCCAACTATTGGCATAACCTGTGCCTTAACTTTGAAGCAGTCTGACAGATGAAACCACTGCCAGAAAGTGGTTCAGTGCTTCTTCTGACCAAAGCATCTCAATTTCCAAATGAACTGGTCCTGTAGGGCTGAAAGTCAAAAAATTACTTGTAAGGGGAGGAAAGTTGGAACAGAGAGTAAATGCTAGGAGACCGTGATTTGCTATGAAACCATTTCAATCAGAGAGTGAAAGAAAAGTGCAGAGTCTGCAAAAATGGACACTGGGGAAAAGTCCTTTGTTTTTGCTGTATGGAATCCTTTTGAAACTCACAGTTGTAACCATAACATTGTAAAGGAATAATTTCTTTGGGCTTTCATGATTGGAATGTATTTTTCCACTTTTATGTATAACTGTGCTCATCTCACAGATGTCCTTATGCACCGTTTTCCTTCAGCATTTGTATTTTAGAAATTGCGGTGGAATTACTAGAATTTGCACCTATGATTTTAAAAAATGGATGAAAAAACTGGGGGGAAAATGAACGCATCTGTCGCAAACAAATGCAGACACAGTTTTTGAAAGCCTTCATTTGTCCTTGAAAAGGTGCCAGCTCATCCCCTTCCTAAAGCAAAAGCTCCCAGGCCCATTACTCATTCTTTGCATAGCTTGAGCGGAACTGCTCCGTGCTAAGTGCTAATGCATCCTTTAGCTGTCACTTGGACCACATGGACATGTGCTGGCACATCAGTAACTAAAATTGGGAGCACGAAGGGAGATGTAGAAGAGCCAAATTTGTCACCCAGTTGCGTTAGTTTCACATGCAATTAAGAAAAACACAACCACGGGGATGAGACTATAGTGTCAGCCTCCCGGAAGAATCTGGAGCCAGGACATTAAGAGCAGTGACTCAGCTAAACATAAAGTATTTGATTTTCATTTTCACACTGCACTTAGTTTAGGAGACATTCAGTTTAGCATCTGTCAAGAGCAATGTATGTATGTACACAAATAGACTGTCAGGAACTGAATGTGATTGCACGCTGTGGCATGAATCTCCTCTCTGAGTTCATAATCAGAGGCCAAAACCCTTTATGAAATGGTGCTAGATAGCTTTAACAAGTTCAGTCTGCAGTTGCTTTTGTTATCCATTTCTTTGAGCCACCAGTGGTCGCTCACCTGTGGGATCCTCACTCCTCAGTCCTGAGGATTTTTTGTGCATATGCTCCTGGAGAAGTTCCAAAGGCAGAAACCAAGTGCTTGGCCTTTGTCAATGCCAACTGATGTGCATTTTCAGTGGATCTTGCACAAAATGGATGTGTGCTATATTCCCTTTCATGGATCATTTACCTGGGGCCCAGAACTATTAAAAAATGCAAATGTTTAAAGTTTTGAAAGGGAGCTAGATGGTTTTCGATGAAACTTCTCATGAAAAACAGCCCTCCTTGCTTTCAGCATAAAAATGCAAGCACGTTTCCTTGCATTAGTGTCCTTTGCTCTGAGTCTGACAGCTATAAATACTGATACACTCCCTTCCTAGTGACAGTGGGCTACTCTGACATTGAAAAGTTCCACTAGCTTTGCTTCTTGTTTCTGTAGCTGGAAGAAGAAAAGCAATGCACTCTCTGGCAGGATTGCTTGGAGCACATTAAGCTGCTATGTTTATGGATAAGTTACATAGATACTATGTATAGTGAAGATTTGATTAAATTAAAAACCGTTCTTAATGGTAATGCTGCACTTCCTCAGAGTTCTTTCTGTCTGAGAAGCAGATGTTAAAGCTTTTAATATCAAATAGGGTGGTTTGTTTTTTTTTTTCACCCTCCATTGGCTTTTGACTGTTCTAATCTCACAACAGTATGAGGCACCTACACAGCTTCATTGCTTTGGAGGAATGGCTATCAGAGACACAGAGCAACACAGCCCCACGCTGAGGCACATGGAAGCTTCTGGTATTCCATCAAATCAAGGTTCCATCTGATCTCACCTGATAAGCTTCAGCTGGTGTGATCCGGTGTGTGTCAGATAAAGCATAATGCTTCTATTTCAAGGAAGGGTCCTTTGAAAAGGCAATAAATTATCTCACTTTTAATCTGCTCAGCAACAGGAGAGCTGTTAATACTTCTTCCTGGTTACCTAATTTGTGCTGTGAATTTTACTTCCTGACAAAGGATGAGCAGATACCACGTTCAACTGATCACCGCTCTTGGAAAGAGTGTAGGTGATACTGCTCTGAGTTAAGTTAAAAATAGTTTAGGATTGAATGCTCCAGTTGGTTAATAATAATGCTTAAGCACATTACATCTTCAAAAAGCTGTACAAACATTAACTAATTAATACCCCAACTAATACATAATACCCCATCATGGTATGTAATTATGTATTACTATTAGAGCTGGTAGAATTATTCGTTGTGAATAAATTATCCAGCAAAGATAGCTTTTTTCCCTTAGTGTTGTGAGTTTGTTTGCAAAATGCTCCTTAGGTGTTGTGGATGTATTTGATTGCACATTTGCCATAATGATGGTAAGTGGTAACCTTTGTATTCTTCACAGTCGATTCCTTTAATCATTTGGTGCTGTTTGTTATTGTTACTTACATTACAACGTAAATAGCACATCCAGGCCCAGCAGAGTGCAAGACTCCCCATGCTCCCAGTGCATTTATGTGCATTGGCTAACTGTTAATTGCTTTAAAGGGATAAAACAAAATGGTCATAAGGGAGATGGATACAGAGGGAAGGAGTAGGCGACTGCTATGTGGAGGAGATCCATTCTTTGGGATTGTATTGGAGCAAAATGCATGTTTCTCAGAATCCACTCCCTTAGACAACACTGTTTAAGTCCCCCAAAACCTGTTTTCCTGTTTCTAAAACAACTCACTGTCCTAAAATGCTCATATATGGCAGGTGTGAAGCCTAATTTCTCAGTACTTTTACAAATGTATGCTGTATTCATAATTGCTGTTTAGTTGTTGCTTTCCCAGCGTTTTGCAGAGCTTGAGCGTGGGGCTGAGAGAGTTCGGTCTTAGAAAAGAGACGACTGAGACAGTCCTCTAAGCAATGGCTGAAATGAAGAACAGATATTTGGAGCTTATCTTTTGCCTTATCGAAAAACTAGAGGACAGTGAAACTGGAGGACAGGAATTTTCACAGGACGAAAGAGATTGTTGGAAGTCATTGGCAGAAGATGTTTGTAGATTGAAATTTTCTTGGCTTTAAAGTGGACCGAATCTGGACAGAAGGAATAACAAATGGTGGTATACATAATGCTTAAAAAACATACACAGGTATAAAATCACCTTTTCCACCTTTAAACCAGTCTTGGAGCATGAGGGAAATTGATGGCATTCTTGTTTGAGAAATTATTTTTCATTGTTCCTGTAGAGCTTCCCATTGGCTCAGCTGAAGCATTTGTACAGGGGAACTGAAACGTTCTGAGTTTTAAATACCGTGGTAATATCTTTGTGTCAAGTAGGCTTGTACCTTTTTTTGGAAATTTCCACTATATCTGCATTTCTTGTAGGGCTGCCTGTCAACCCTTCCATATACATGCTTTTATTTAGCAGTTGCTGTGATTTTGGTCTCTACTGCTGTAATTTGTGTGTTGAATGCAGATGGAGCAGAACACTAAAGATAATAGATCTGCACGGAAGTCTCTCATTTCTTATTCTTGTCATTTCATTTAGTCTTCAATGAAAGGGAAGTGAAAATCCAAATATGGTCCAAATGTGGCATGTTACTCCGTGAAAGTTCCAGAGACAATTATGGTGGGCAGAGCATCGTTAGGGTAACCACAGCAACTCAGTGTTTTTTGCATTCTTAGCAGTGAGTATTGGAAAATGCCACTTTCTTGTCAAATGCATTGGATTTATAAATATCAGCCTGGAACAGACTTTCCATAATTGTTCCTCGTCGTTTGACACTGACTGATTATTATGGCGCTCCATTAAAAAAAGGTATCAAAAGATTTTATTGGGAAAATAAAAGCAAGGGCATCTGTTCCTCAGAAATAAATGTCTGATCTGACTGCAGAATTCATGTTCACTCCATGCAGGTGTAGTTAGCAGCCTGATCTTCAAAGAAGAAAGCATTAATTAATCCTCCAACTAGCTCTAAGAGGCATGAGCTCATCAGTGCTGAGTGGCCACGGATGAGCTGTCTGTGCATAGGTAGCTCCTACCCCAGCTTAAGGAAATGACACCTGAACTCACCTTAATGAAGTTAATATCTCTAAAATAGATTAAAATTGGGATGCTTGCAATATTTGAATTTAAGGAAGATGCTTTGAGTCTTTTAATTATTTGACTCTTATGGGTGAAAATTAAAAAAAAAAAAAAAAAAAAAAGAGCAACAGCAAAATCCAAACTTCTTTGTCCTTATATCCTTTCCTGCCTTCTTTGGTTTAATTAGCAGGAATATTACTTTGAAACAGAAATATTCTTGTTCTGTGGGTGACACCAAGTGCATCCTGGTCTTGCTCAGTGATGTAAATCCCCAGAAATGGTTAAAATGAAGCTGGAGGAGTACTGAAGTTCTTAGTACTGAAGTTTCATTTGTTTCAATGGGAAGATGAGAATCACATAAACTGGGGTGATCTCCCAAAGCTGAAACATGTCTGAGGTGCAGCACAGAGCCCAACAGCAATCTGTTAAGGTGCGGCTTGTGGCCAAACAGGTGGGCCATCCTCTTTTTGAAGGCACACATGCAATAAAGAATTTTAGAGGACTTAATTGATGTTATTGTTCCATTTCAATGCATTAGGTCAAGCTGGCAGAAAATTCAGTGTAGTTGAGAGAATACCATCACCTTATTTTCTTGCATGAGGCAACAAGTAGCTCTTGTAAAGTGTGCTGAATACACAACAAAATTCAATTGCCCAAGGCAAGACAAAACAAAACTCCACCATTCTTCCATGCTTTAAGGGCATATTGAATCAGCTCTCACCTTCAGGTATTTAATCTTTCCTTTGAAGAGTTTTGATTTCTTTAACTCTCCTAAAGATTTTAGTTGGTCAAAAGTTCTTGAAAGTGGTCTGTGCTGGCCAAGTGGAAATGGAACTGAAGAGCTCTGCTGAAAGGTTGTATTGAGGGACAGGACTCCGCAAAGATGTCTTAAACATTTCAAGCTAATAGAGTTAATGTTTTGTGGTAGTGAGTTATCATCTGTGGATGGTTCAGTGTTAACATGGAGTTGTCAAAATAAGGGGTGGGGTTTGTTTCGCTTTCTCTTCCTACATAAGATAATGATTGGGGATTTCAGAAGGACAGCTTTACAAATATTAATAAAGTTCATGTTGAGCACTTTAAAAAAAATTAAAGAAATGAAAAAAAAAAAAAAAGCCACCAATCTTTTTTATATGCTAGGTGCAAAGAACTCAGAATTCAACCTTCGAGACTGCAAGATTTAATTGACTTTCACAGCCTAATTTTGTCATACTTTAAAATAATTGAATCACTGTTTTTCTTTTAGTGTCATATTTTATTTCTACATTGGAAAATAATTCTAACCAGGGAGAAATCTGTACTGGGTCTTGTCTCACTTTCTTCAGTTTGTCGATATTACTCCTAAATAGTCTTGGGGAATGCTGGAAGCTGACCAAAGGGTCCCAGAGTTGGCCAAGGTATCCACAAACTTTGGCCCCTGTGGCTTTTTTCTGCAGTGACCAAGTGTAGCAGGAGTGACCAGCTTGTATGCTCAAAGAGAGTTTATTGGATTTGCCTAAAAATGAAAAGGCAAACACAAGCATCAGAGTTGTCTCTCCATTTTTTTATTAGGCTCACATATGTGGAAATGAGGTGACAGCTTTGGGCTTAAGGAGTCTTAATTGGAGGAGAATGCGCATTCTTAGGATACAACAAGGTCTTCAGAAGAGTTTATGAGACTTTGGAGCATAAGTCCTTTCATTATAATCATCACTAATTTTTGACACTTTTTAATACTGTCAGCAGTTTGATGGCAGATAAAGCAGTCAAGAATTAATAATTAAGCAACATTCCCATGTTCCTATTAACTGTAGCACATAATGGCCTTCCCATCCTGTGTTTAAGTGCAGAACTGCTACCCAACATGTGTGTGATGGCACAGAGTCTGTTGGGACTTGTGGGGATCAATAGGGTGAGCATAGTCATGACTACTATTGTCCATCTCTGGAACAGGTCTCTCAGAAATACTGCAGGGCTTCTGGAGCTGCTTTGCAGTCAACCATAATTACAATAGATTTTAATTTTAACTGGTTCTTCAGAAAGTACGTTTTCAAGTTTTACTTATATAAGCTGAATTCTCTGATGAGGAGAGACAAGAGGCAAAGCAGGGACAACATCCTATTTAAAACTGCAGTGGATTAACACTTATATCCGGTGAGCTGAATTTCTCTTGAATTTCAGAACCCGAAACCTGTATTTTACATGAAGTCTTTCCCTTCTGTAAATGTCATTAGAGGACATTGAGTTATGTCTGAAATAAGGGCTCCTTTTCATTACTAAAAAGCAAGAATTTTTCTGGATAGGAGAGTTTGATATGGGTGAATTTGGCTCAGTAGAGACTTGACTGTTCTCTCTTAAGAACTTTACCTGGAAGTTTTATGATGTTCTGGTTGGTGCTCTGTGCTCATTCCTGTATTACTTCTGTTCTTCTCCCTGCAGCTCTGTTCCCCATTATTTCACAACATGTAGTCCTGCCACTTCTGTGACATAGGATAACGGTGCCATACAGCATTGGTATTCTGTGATTAGAAATGGTTGCTTTATTTGCTGTTGAACTTTAGGTGTTGGTTTTGACCTCTTAAAGTCTTGACTGACTTGAAATCTTCCTCTTTCCCACAGTTGCAATCAATAGAGGAACCTGAGCTTGAACCTTCAAATAGGAGGAAATAGGAAGAAGTTACTGGCAAGAGCCTCTTTTTTTTTTCAGAGAGACAATTATTGTTAGAATCCATTCTGTCTTGATCTAAGGCAGGCAGAGTTAATAAGTATTGGAATACACTGTAAGGTCTGTTTATTTTGCTTGTGGAAACAGAGAGGCAGAAGCAAGCCTAAATGCTTTTGAGGCTCAAGCTATTTTTAATGGCCTAATTCTGAATAGAATCGGTTAGATTGGAAAATACCTTCAAGGTCATAGGTTGAACTGTCAACCAAGTCCCATTGCTAAACCATGTCTTCACTTTTCTTAACTACCTACAGGGCAGTTATTTCCCAAATGTTCTGGAGCAGGTATTTTCTTTGTAGATACTCTGGCTCACCCTTCTTGAGCAGGAAGGTTGGTCTAGGTGATCTCAGCTCCTCCAACCCACGTGGTTTTGTGACTGTGATGTCACCTATGTTCCAGTTCTCGTACATTATTTTGGGACTGCCCAAGGAGGTTGTGGATGCCCCATCCCTGGAGGCATTCAAGGCCAGGCTGGATGTGTCTCTGGGCAGCCTGGTCTGGTTGTTGGTGACCCTGCACGTAGCAGGGGGCTTGAAACTAGATGATTGTTGTGGTCCTTTTCAACCCAGGCCATTCTAGGATTCTATGACTCTGCTGGAACCAAAGTTACTTAACACTGTTGAATATGAGTATGCACAAACACTTTTGTTTGGCTACTGACTCATGCATGTATTTTTGCTTTGTTTGCTGACATGAGACAACTGATTTCACTGGGCTGATGACTGCAGCGATACTAATGTCATTAGAAATAAATTAGACCTGTGGACAGGTGAAGCTGACGATAAGGTTGTGCTAATGAGCACTTATATACTAGATGCTATTGCTAAGACTTTTTTCTTCACTGCACTCATTTCTTTTCTGTGTCAGCTGTTTGCTTCCCTCCTCATGCTTTCTTCTTACTCATTTGTCAGGACAACAAAGAGAAGTTTCCTTTCCTTTCAAAGTGTTATTTGAAACACAAAACCTGTGTTTCCTGGGTATGTAGAAGCCAAAGATGAAATGGTGTCTTATAATTTTTGTTGTTGGTTTTACTAGAACAACCATTCCACCTGAAGTGAGTAGAGGAACAAGAATAGTGCAGCAGGGAATTCTGTGAACAGAATTTGCATGGAAAAGAATCAGTTACTGCCTGCTCCTGCTTTAGAGAGAGTGCTTGCTCTTTTTGGAACTGGGGCCCATTCAATGTTTTATCTGCATTTGCATCCTTTGATGAGGAAGTGCAAAACTTCCTTTATTTCTCTCGTAGCTGCACTTAAACCAACACTTGGGTGTAGCAAGTTGTCAGTGCTGAATATAAATCACTATTTGCATACAATGTCCCAGGTGTGTGGACGAGAAACCTCTTATGCTGTTAAAATGCTCAGTTACGTTTCAGGAGCTTGAGGAGCAAGTTGGCATGTTTACTGACTGGAATGCATTGCGGATGTAATCCTTTATTGCCATCTGTAGAGATTGGTTAAACCATCAATTCTGCACCTAGATGTATCACGCCTCATTTTCTATTAACTTCATTCTTCTCTGTTCTGTCACTTTTTTTTACCAGGATAATGTCACTTAAGGGATGAACATTTACAAACAGAGAACAAAACAACACAAAAGCATCTATCTTCAGCAGATAAATATGCATGGCAACAGCAAAAATTGGATTATATTGAAACCTGGCTGGTTATCATTTATTAGTGTATGTGTATGTGAAATGGTTGCTTGTATTATATTAGCATTTCTGGGTTCTACCTCGGTTTGAATCACAGAAGATTCCCATGCTCCAATACTGCTTACAAAGAGTAAAAATGGGGGGAACTGAGGATCTAGAGAGAGCACTGGCAAGACCCTTAGAAGCTATTTTTGCAAGGATTAGGGGAACTGGTAATTGGTCCTTAAAAGAGTGTAATACTTTGCTTCTGGGCACCAATTGTAGCCTGGTAGTCAATGAGGGATGAGAGTTCCTCCTTCATAGTCGATCCATTATTTATGTCCCTGTTTCCTTTCAATTATAATTAAGACAAGCTCTTGACTCAAATTTCTCTTCAATTCTCATCGGAAACTGATCACAGTTCAAAACTTGAAGTGATTTATTTGTTTAACAAGGATGTGGGGTTACATACACAAAACATTGAGAAATACAGGCCTAATTCCTGCCTTTTTCCTTCAGTTGCCTTTTTTTTCTTGTTGCTTTTCGATTTGTCAACCCTTTTACAACTCTTTGCAGTGCAGGAATTGACTCGAGAGCTACACTGGCTTGTCACTGCTCAGTCCATAATGGCCACTTTTTAGTCAAAGCCACCTAATGAGGAGAGGACATGCTCCAGTTTCCTCTTGCTTCATGTGGAGATCCTTATGCCAGACAAAAAAAAAAAAGTGTGAAATTTGTGCTTTGCCAGAAAGATAATGATTAACATCTTGTCTTCACAGCTTTAAAACAGAGCTGGAAGTCTAGGGGCAATGAATAACATGAATGAAATAAATAAAGATATTATCTCTGCTGATGTTGTTCCATGGCAGAAGTAACTACAGCCAACACATTATCTTGCAGTGAATTGCGGAGACCGAAATCCTCAGGTATTTGATGAGAGACTGTGGGATTTAAGTAGAATTTCACAGATATCTTAATTCTTTTAGGTGCTAATTAAAAATAAGTCTTGAGCACATATTTGGTGGTGATTGAAAGCTTGTGTGCGTAAATTCAGAGTCTGGATTTAGTTCCTTTCCCCAGGATGGGAGGATAGCTGATAAAAGCATATGAATTATAAATTCCTTTAAAGAACATGTACAACTACTTAGGAACAGAAAGGGACTCTCTACAAATCTGATACAAATCTCAAGATTCAATCCAGCAAATGCAGATGTACTGTTTTGTGCCATCAGGATGGCATTGGAAACGCTTTTATCATTACCAGTGTCTTATTTATTCTTTTTTCTATTTACCCTTCTGTTGCAGTAGTGACAGGAAAAATGACAACCCTAAACAGGTTTTTGGGAGAATCTGTTCAATTCAGTTAGGATAGAATTTCCATATGTTCTGACTCAGGCAGGCTTTGGACATGTGAAGAGAACGATAGAATTTGTCACAGCTAAGTAGAAATATCAAGCAAAACATTGGAAATACTGAATATTGCTCCTGGATCTCCTTTGGGTTCAGCATCACTTGTTTTCTTTTTTAAATAGACAACTTCCTTTGTTTCAGTGAACACTGAAGGGAAATTATCACTGTTTCAAGAGTCATCTATATAACGATACTTAACACTGCTGGGATTGCACAGAAATTATTTTTTCCATGAAGTCTTTATGTAGTTTTGAAATATTAAGTGTATTAAGTGAGATTTTAGAAATACCTTTTCCTCTTCGTTCTCAGAGAAACTCATCTGAACAGTAGAAAAGCAGTTTTCTATTCCAGCACGTATCTGACTTCTGTCTCATAGGAAGGAAAAGATCTGATGTTCAGGCTTATTCACTAGAAAGGTCTGCAAAATTGGTATCCCACAGTGGTAGAGTAGTGGAGGATCAAAGAAATTACCAACATGTCTCTAAGCGGAAGGAAGTTTGGACTGTACAGGATAGATTTAGATTTTGAGCCATCCTTAATTAATGATTGAGATAAAACATGAGATGGGAAATCCAGTTTAGCAAGAACTAGTTATGTCAAAGCTACAGACGAGAATGTGTTCCCACAGTTTGAGTTCTGGTTTACAGAGGCTCTTCTAAAGCAGTTGATAAACAAGCTAGTAAAGAACATTTGGAATTCCAATGAATGTTCAAAATGAAGAATGGAGAGTTTTCCAAGTTTGAGACAGCACCAAGACACCTAGTGGGTCAACAATGAAGTACAATTAAACCTATTAACAAAATTTGAGGGTGGTAGTTGTCAAAGTCCTAGAAATATTTAATCCTGCTAAAGGCTTGCTGAGATCATTGTTCTGTCAGGTTTCATGATGGTGTGCTGCTTGTGGAGTTGGTATTCTGAAGGTGAAGGACTTCCTCTGTCCTCCCAGATTGATGTTTTCAGAAATGAATAGGAAATAACAAAATTATGGCTAACATCAGTATTGGCCATAAAACTCTCATTTAGGGAAAACATGAGAGTTTAGTTCAGGAAAAAGCATTTGGTTTCTGAAGCAGCAAGTGACACTGTTGAACATCAGTTCTTTTCTGATCAGTGCCATTGTTTGATTTTATTTCTGAGCCTAGAGAGGAAGCGTGCAAAGGGGTAGATAGACTGCTGTTAGGGGAGATATCTGGTATCTCCAAATGCTAATCCTTGTGCTCGACCATATACGGATATGGCATGGATATCTAACTTTTTGTCTTGCTTGGGCTGCATTGAGTGAAAAAGAATTGTCTTGGGTTGCATATACGTAGGTTGCTTTGAAAGTAATGCCTCCTATTTATTTCCAAGAAAACTATATCAGCTACAAAGAGCACAGTAGCATTATTTGATAGAGCAAGTTCTCAGCTGCAAAACTCTATTTTTCAACACAGTCACCACCATTATCTGTGCATTTTCACCAGCAATAAACAAGAGCTGCATGCCATGCTTATAAAAATCTGCACCAGTGGAGGTGACCCACTGTCACTACTGCTGCTGAAACGCTCCACCCACTGCCTTACTGTGATCTCCTCCACTTTGTCTCCACAAACATTCAGAATGCATAGGTGAACATCAACGAGTGCCATTTTTTTTCTGCATGGAAGAATTCGGTTCCACTTCTTTGCTTCATATGCACTTCCATGTCAGACACCATTCTGTCAGACTGCCCCTCTGCTGTCATCGGTCACATGGAAACAACATGTAATTGGATGTTGTTGGGAAGGTTCAGCCTCTATTGTCATACCACCAATATCTGCCTCTGACATTATGGGCTATCATAATAAAAGAGGAGGCATCGCTTTTGGATCGGAGCAGCCCATGTAAAATATACAGTATCATTAATATATAAGAAACAAAAATATATAAGAAACAAAACCATAAAATGAAACAGTGGGATATGTGACCTTGTTTTCATGAAAAAAAAAGCATCAGGTTGGCTTGATGGCAGTGGTTGCAATTCTTAGTGAGCTCTCAAGGTGTTCGGTGGAGATTTTTGATGAAATTTTGCTCTACCTTTACTTTATCCTTGACAGTCATTGTTAAGAATGTGCATACGGCCAAAAAATGTTGACATGGATAAGGTGTGATTGAGAAGCGAAGAATATTTCTTTTTGGTAAGATAGAGGTTATGAATGTTTAGTAAAGAGACACGATCAGATCTTTGAGTTGAATATTTGATTGCAACTCTATGCATTCTGCTTGAAAATTTGCAGGTAATCTGTTTCTACAAACAGAAAATGGTGCTGCAAACATAAGTTTCTGATTTACTTTCTTTGCAGTCTTGAAACCTATTTTCAAATTCCTTTGTCAGAGCAGAAAGCACAGCTGTGTATTTTTCGCTGTTCAGAGCATTGTGTTTAGCCAACGTTATCAAAATGCATGCAATTATTTGCCATTCCTTGAGTCAGCACAGCACTGCACAGCACTGCCCTCCCCATGCCCTGGTTTCAGTCGATGCAGTGTTCATAGCACACTGATGGTTTGGTTGTTGCTGAGTGACGGGTGCATGCCCAGTCCACCTTTACATCATGAGATGGAGGGTGTCTGCTTTGCCAGCAATGTTGGGCTGTGCGTTGGACATACCTGGGGTGTGGTATGAACTGCTGTCAATCCATATGTTGCCTTTTTTGAGCTCTTAAGAACCTCCGTAGCAGGAATCCTGAGCTCAAAACAGATAGTTTGTGCAAGCAGATGGGCTGTTGCAATACGAGCTTGGAAACAGATCTGCTGAACAACAAATTCACACGCCGTTCATAACACAGCATTTTCCACTCATCCGTCTTCTCTTGTCACTGCTTTTCAATACTGAGGCGTATTTTATTATTGTAAAAGGCACTGTATTTGTGATTTGTATGCATGCCTTAGACAATGGTGCATTTTAAAAGGAAGGTGATAAATTTCTTAGCTTCACAATTACTGGAGTGCCAGCACCCACCTTGACAGACTTGTCGGGCAGCGACCACAAAATGCAGCAGTTAATTAAGGTCTGATGTGGAATGACATCAGACTTGCTAATTTGGAAGTCTCTCAGGGCTTTAAACATTTGCTTAGGTGCTGTCTGTTTTTCATTGATTTTGCAATCATGACTTGAAAGCTCATAGGAGGTAGAGGACAATATGAGAAAAATGTTCTTTACAAATAAATCAGAAAACTTTGAGAATGTTTGGTTTCACTGTGTGAAGAATGGGGACCTTTGGTATAGGAAATGAAGAAATCCCTCTCCCAAGGAGGAAATTACTCTGTGTTAAGTGTAAAAGTTGCAGGCATTAAATAAATGTGATGCAATCTGATGATCCAAACCAAATTTACTTAGCTGAGACGTTCCCAAAGGAGTAATGCATTCTCCATTGATAAGGGCAAGCATGTCTCCTAGAAATGTCTGGCACAACTCTACTGGTATTTGTGGGAAGCCATTGATGGAGCAGGGACCTCAGGGGGGAAAGCAGTCAAGAGCAGGCTTTGAGTGATTCTTGCTAAGAGGAGTTAGAGAGAATCTTTGTTTTCCTTCATCTCCATGCCAGTCTTGTGTTGGAGCTTCAGAATCAGGCTTTGATTTGTTTTCCCTTACATTTGGTCTTGATAACAGGATGGTGTAGGAGTGAAGCTAGAGAATAGATTGGAGGACAACAGGCACAGTGATCCTGAGTCTTTTAAAAACTGTATTTTTATTAAAAATAAAAATTTCTTCCAGGGCAGGAGAATTCCTGGAGAGAAATAATTAAGCTTTTGATAAAAGCTCTTAGATACGTAATGCATTGGTATTACAAGATGCTTTGTCAGGGAACTGTGTTTCTGCCCCTTTGCACCATGCTTGTGCTGTGCTAATCCCATCCTTCAGGGGTTTTGTTGGTTGCCTGCAGAGACCAGGAGGAAAATCACTTCCCCCTTTCCTTGATGTGTGGCAGGTTCTGCAACAATTTCCTTCCTCTGAAGTGCTTATGATCATCAGGGCTTCAAATTCAGTTAGGGTGAAATTTCTCAGGTGCCTGTTTGGCACATGTCGTACCTGGCCTCAGAAATAAACCAGTTGTCATATGTAAAGGCCAGGAGAAATAATTATTTGAGGGCAAATTGCCAGGAATATTCTTCTCTTCTTTGGAGCATGGGCATGGCTGGACTGGTCTTCTCCATCAGCAAATCCCTTGCTCTCATGAGGTTTGAAACCAAGTCCTCGGTATTTTTTGTTCCTTCTGCAGTTGTCTCCTACTACAAGACTTGAAGTTCTGTTTCAGGAGCAGTGCTGCCTGTGATGGAGTGGTTCTGAGGCTTTGTCTGACATAGGCTGCTGTTGGGTGTTTGCTTCAGGGTCATGATCCACCTTCGTGCTGCTGGTGAGTTCAGCCCTACCTTTAGATGACCCCAAGGATTCAGGCCTTTATTGATACCACGTTTATCAGTGACATGATGAGTCAGAGTGGTTGTCAGTATTTCAGTGACTGGATGGAGATCAGTGACGAGTGGTGTCCCTCAGTGGTCAGTATTGGAACAAATGGTCTTTGATATCTTCATCAGTGACATAAACAATGTGTTTGAGTGCACCCTCAGGTGACACCAAGCTGTGTGGTGCGGTTGACAGACCCAAAGAACAGGATGCCATCCAGAGGGACCTCAGCAGGCTGAGCACTGGGCCCAGGGGAACCTCATGAGGTTCAGCAAAGCCAAATGCGAAGTCTTGCACCTGAGTCATGGCAACCCCCACTAACAGTACAAGCTGGGGATAATAGGATAGAGTGCAGCCCTGCCACAAAGGACCTGGGGGTTCTAGTGGATGGCAGCTAGGCATGAGCCAGCATTGTGCCCTTGCAGCCCAGAAAGCCAACCATATCATGGGCTGCATCCAAAGTGCGGCCAGCAGGGTGAGCAAGGGGATTCACCCCTCTGCTCTGCGCCATGAGACCTCACTTGGAGAGTTTCATCCAGATGTGGAGTCCTCAGTACAGGAAAGACATGGGGTGCATCCAGAGGAAGGCCACAGGAATGATCCCAAGGATAGAACATCTCTCCTTCAAGACAGGCTGAATGCTGGGGCTGTACAACCTAGAGAAGAGGAGGCTCTGGTGCTTACAAATGCAGACATCATTTCTGTGTTCTTAGAATCAGAGTCCCAAATTCAGTTTATGGTCCCACATACTTTGTTGGACCCAGGTCAGCAATGCAGGCTCGAGGCATGCTGCATTCCCACAATAGGCACAGTGGCATATGGCCTCAGGCTTGTAGACTTCATGAAAATCCGATCTCTTAGTATGGCAGTCACCATATTCCTTCACATATGATGTTAATAGTTGAAAAATAAGAGCAGATAGTGCATAAGGTAAAGCTGCCACTTTCTGTAGCTTTGCTATTGCAACATATGCGATGTCTTATGAAAGACAAGTAATCGCAACTGTTCTGTTTAATTTGTTCTGTTTCATAACTGCATTCATGTTCCCCATTTCAATACAAACTCTTTGCTAGCAGCACAGAGAACTGAGGGGAGAAGGGAAGAGAGGAAGCAAAGTGACTTCATAGAGTTAGAATTAGCATAATCAGGCAAAGCATAATAAAGTGCTTTGCAGCGACAGCTCTTTTGCATAATGCTATCTCATTGAGGTGTTTCTGAGGATGTATCGTGGGGGAAGAGAAGGAGGGGACCCACTGAAATGGGGGAAATTGCTGCTGTAACTAGACGAGCTTAGTGTAAGCTGCAGTAAGCCTATTGGTGTTCTGTTCTCAACACTGTTTTCAAGAATATAAGGTGGCAGGAAACCATCTCTCTCACTGAGAGATGAATTTTGGTGTAAAATACCCTGGTATTGGAGAAAAAGATGTTTTGGGTGTTTTAAGGGTTTGTGCGTGTGTGAAGGAAGGAGGAAGCTGTTTTGAAGGATAGTAGCTTTCAAAGTAATTAAAGCGGATAAGACTTTAGCATCATTGATTAATGGAAAACCTTCCTGCTGATCAGCAGTATGGGCATGGCTTTCAAGGATGTTATTCAACAGTTCCGTATAAAGCAATTGAGGCCTTATGTTAATATATCCCATCAGTATATGCTTGACTCCAGTTTTAATGTGTTTTATTGTAAGCATTCCCTTAAATTCTTGGTTGGAAAAAGTGAAATCAGCAATGCTGATCCCCAGTATGATGCTGTGAGGTGTGCTGCAGTAACTGCTAGAATAACTGCAAAATGGGTTAGGTAGTGACTCCTTTTTGAATTGCCTTAAGGAAATGCCTTTCACACAGCCCTGCTTCTGGTTTGGGTTTGTGGCTTCTGTTGTTTCAGCTCTCACACCACCAGTATTTCCCTGAATGTGTGTGTCATCATAGAATCATAGGATGTTTTGCATTGGAAGGGACCTTTAAGATCATCTAGTTCAACCCCCTTGCTATAGACAGGGACACCTTCCACTAGACCAGGTTGCTTAAAGCCCCGTCCAGCCTGGCCTTGAATGCTTCCAGGGTGGGAGCATCCACAACCACTCTGGGCAACCTGTTCCAGTATCTCATCATCCTCATAATAAAGAATTTCTTCCTAAGATCTGGTCTAAATCTACCATCTTCCAATTTAAAGGTATTTTGCTGTGAATCCCCACACATGATTTTTAGAATAATCCCCCAATTTTATATATAATTATATATATATTTATTTATATACATAAACCGAAAAAGAGGGCTGAGAAAAATGAGTTGAGCGGTTTGGTCTTTGTCAGGAAAAACAGTGTCATAGGCAAAACTTGGATACAAAGCATTCTATTCAACATATACACCACTGATCGGGCAATTGAAACCAACAAACAAAAATCTCATGAAAATCCCATTTTTAGTCTATACTTTAAAGCAGAATATTTTTGCACTTGAAAGGATGTTCATTTTTCTATAGGAATGTTTTGATCTTAAAAATCAGCCTGGCACTTATTAGATTTTTACATTATTAGATTTCACAGTTGCTATCCCAATATTGGAGTAGTAGAAAATAATTATGAAAAATCAAATCCTATAATGAAGAAAATAATTCCCAAGATAATTCTACTTCGAGTTGAGAAATTTAGTCTCAATTTTGTATCTAGACTTGTTTGCTTGTGTGGTTTTTTTAATCCTAATAACCAACTGCATGTTCATCACAATATCCAGTGTTTTCTGTGATATGTTTGCTAGTTAATAGTGTTTGGAGCTATTAAAGGCACTATTTAAAAATGGGCCATTATCTTAGTACCTTAGTTCTAATGACTGCTTCTAAAGATGTTGAGGGGGAAAAACATAACAATGCATCTAAACAACCTTTGGGGAATAACAGCATCACTTAGCATGGAATTAAAAGGTAGAATTTCCACTTACCAGATATGTGAGAGTGACAGGTGCCCAACTTTCATAGGAATTCAGTATTTTTTTTAATTCTCTGCTACCACTGCATGTAGGAGTGTTTTACATCCTACACCCTATGTGAACAAACAGAAAAAAAATGCACCAAGCCTACGCTGTTGGACTGCTTATGAGTGATCTGAGGCGAGGTCAAATGTTTTGATTAAAGATCCTTAAGTGAGTGGTGATATGTGGTAAGAGCACAGATATTTCATTTCTACCAGGTGGCCCAGAGCCAGAACATGTTCATCTCTTTATTCACACTACTGTACATGATTAACAGTGCCATGGTTTGTGGCGCTTGAATCAAATCTATTCCATGCACATTACCATAATTAGGTCAGATACAATGCATGGGCAGAACACAGCTGTTTTACAAATTAATCATGGTTGAAAAGAGTCTTTCTTGTGAAAAACAATGTATACTGAGTTTTTTAATAGAAGAGATTGATATATGTATAATCGCAGAGGTTCTCAGTAATTCCTTTATGTGCCATTGTGTATAGCCCATATTTGCTTCCAGATGCATCCCAACAAACCCAGCGTGGAGGAGGAAGGGCTCAGATGTGTTCTAGGGACATGGCATGCATTCATGAGCCTTTCAGCTGATAGTGACTTAGCACGAGCACGTCAGCCACATCCCAATATTGTGTTCAAAGCTGAGCATAACTGATACTAATGGTGGTGGACTCAGGTAAGTAAAAGTAAAGGTTTTTCAGAGGTGAAGGGTGAGATTTCAAAAAAAGCCCCATTTTTTCTTTGCAGGTTAAGCATTATGTCAATGGAAGTTAGGCTCCTAACTCACCCGACTACTTGTTTTCTACCCAAAGTAGAAGTCATTTGTGTAGGTCCTTTTCCAAATTCTACTTATTCCCTGTGCAAATCTTGGTAATCCATTTTTGCTATTAACAATGAAACTCAGATCTCATAAGAGAATTGTGTTCTAGGGAATTTCACTGCACACTGTCAACAAGTGTTTTTAATTCAGTACACTCATTCCAGATTAGAAATGTTGCTTAATAAAAGCATGATCCTTAAGTGTTACATAAGTTATCCATTAATTTACTACAGGGAGTATTTTGACCTGCAGTTTTACAAACACTGATGTCATCTCTAAAGGACATCATGTTTTAGATGAATGTTTTAAGTTACAGCTAATACAGCACTGCAAAATGAAATGAGTGGGAAATGCAGGAGCAGATCTAATCAGGAGACTTTGAACATGGAGTGGAAGTATTACAGCCAGTCTGAGCTGTGTGCATGTCAGTCATGGAAAAGCGTGAAGGTAAATATCTAATCCCCAATCCAGTAGTTCAGAATTCATGGGTTTAAATGTATTCCAGGAAACCAAAGGTAGTTTTAATCTGCAGATCTTGGAAGAATGCAGGAAGAGCCCCCCAGCTCTGATGGTAGGTTTGCAAGTTGTTCTTATTTAACTTCTTCTTCCACTGCGTAAATTTGCTGCCAAATGTTTCCATACATTGAACATGCCATTTCCAGGCTGAGCAGAAAAAAAAGAGTCTGCAATTTTCTTTGAAGGTAATATTGCTACCATTAAATTGGTTAAGTGTAAATGAGATGAGTTTCAGTATGTAGCAGGTGTAAACTTGATTTATGTTATTCTCATAATGAATTTAAAAGCTCTGTTACAAACACTGTGGTTCCACAGATGTTAGAGCTGAAAGCTTAGATTTATCAATCTCAAGCTAATTAAAACCAAATTAATACAATTTACTTTTTATACGGAAAAGGAAAAGAGAATTAAAATAAAAGATGGGGCTGATGTCGGAGGAACAGGACAGTTTCTGTAGCATCAGGCCATTTCCAGAAGCAAAATGGATCCCAAGCTGCTTCGTGCTCACAAGTCAGGCACTGGCACTGTGTTAAGGCATCATCTGTTGACTTCAGCAGTCAAACACATCATTTTTATGAGAGTCTCTGCATTGTTTTCGTTGTGAATTGGATCAGATTAATAAATTCCAAGATCTAGCAAAGCTGTACGCACTGCCAGAATTACAGCAGGGTGAGTGCTGGCATCTCACTGGTCAGGACTCTGGGAAAAAGCATGAAACCTTAAAAAGTACAGCTGCAGCAATGCTATGTGGATTTAACTAGAGTTAATGAAGTAGGCTGTGGGCAGAAAAGAGAAAAGAAAAATTTCCTGTATTCCTTCTATTTAAATGTGATTTTACCCATGCATGAAATACAGTTTCTATAGATAGAATCACAGAATTATAGAATCATTAAGGTTGGAATGAGCTCTGAGATCCCCAAGTCCAACCCCACCCCATCCCACCATGCCCAATGACCACATCCCTCAGTGTCACTTCTTGAACACCTCCAGGGATGGTGATTCCTCCACCTCCTTGGGCAGCCTGTGTCAATGCATTATCCCTCTTTTGGAGAAGAAATCTTTCCTAATATCCATCCTGCGCCTCCCATGGCATCGTTTGTATATTTTAAAAAGTGTTGAGGTAGATACAGTGTAATTTGCATTTTTGGAACTATATCAAGACATTCTTATTCAAATGAGGATGTTGCTGGTTGGGCCATACTTGAACATGGAGTAATTGAGCTGATGACTGATTTATCTGGATGACACAGTGAGGGAGCTTGTTGCACAGGCACTGTTTGGGCTAGTGGTTTGCATTGTCAGCTCTTATATCTATTTAAGGGCAAAGAAGTTGCTTTTGTTTTAAAGGAAAATAGATTTTAGAAACAACGATTTCATCCACTTTCAGATATTCAAGATGAGCCCGTGATTTCCTATTGGATCACAGTGGTGGTTATTTCTGAAAAATATATACAAAACTGTTGAGCTGGACCAGTTCCCTGATCTGGTTCACTGTGCAGCTGCAGCACCATCTGTGCCAGCAGCGACAGGGGCAGCACAGAGGTGGGAATGGTGGCTGGGATGCTGCTCGTGCAGAATCACAGGGGTTGGAAGGGACGTTTAGAGATCCCTCCAGTCCAACCTAGTGATAAAGCAAGTTTCCTACAGTATGTTGAGCAGGAAAGCATCCAGATAGGTGTTGAATGTCTCCAGAGAAGGAGATGTTCATGTCAGCTTTGCATGGTTTTGTGAAGTCCCTTATCTGACATGCTCAGTTACCCAGACTTTAAAAAACCAGTAGTCCTTCACTGCAATATTTCTCTCTATTTGCTTCAGTTTTCCTTTCCAAGTGCTGCATGACTGGCTGTGAAATAGGTTCCAGATGCAGGAATGCATATGTGACTCTGAAGGCAGCTCTTGCTAGTCTTCTTCCATCAGGTTCATGCAAGGCATTGGGAGCTGAAACTCAGAAGTTTGGAATTTAGCAGCTGTTCAACTCAAGGCTGAAAAACTTCAGAATAAGTTTTCCGGCAGGATTTCTGCTCTCCCTTGTTTTTGAGCACAAACAGAAATATCTTAAGAGCCCTTCATGAGATATTTTCATCTTTTTAGTTCCAAATTCCAGCTGGAGAGATGTAGATAAAACAATATTTTTGTTTTTTAAAAGAAACTCTGTATAAACATTTCAGAGTTTGAAGGGAGGGAGAGGGAACAAAACCCAAGCAGGACAGTTTTTCTTACATTTAATAGTGGTTAGGTGGGCTGTGTATGACGGAAAGGTGAAATCTGAAGGATATCTGCTCATTCTGTAGGTGCACAAGGAAACTCTGAGCTCTCAAGGAATTGCTTGCAGTAGCACTAATTTTTTTTCAGAGGCTGCTAAAAGAAGGAAGGATGTGATTTCCCTTGAATGAGAGTAGAATAGGAGTATGTAAATCATTTTGGCTTCTTAAAATTCCTTCATCAATTTTTCTTTCATTAAATGACAAACTACCTGTGTCCTTTTGCTCAGCATCTTGGATGCATTGTGGCCAATGCTCAGTCAGAGGGAGGTAGGCTCTGTTACGCCTGGGGTCAAATAATCTGATTATAGAACTCCATTCTTTCTACTCCATTGATCCAGTTTATTTTCAGTACTCTCTGTGCTGAATGGCTTGAATCCATTAGTCACTTCAGGGAAGGCTGCAAATGATCTGTTATCATCTGCGTGGAACTGCTGCCTTGCATATTGTACACAAAAATCAGAAAGCGAGGAACAGAAAGTGTCTGTAGGTGAAGATCAGCCATTGCTTCTGAAAAACTGGGAGCTGTGCTGTGCAACTGGAGTTCAGAGGTGTGTTTGAAATTACCTCATTTGATCATTTACAGTTCAGCACACAAATTTCTTCCTATTCAACACTGGGCAAAACATGAGGTTGTACCGTGCTTAGGTTTCCTGCTCATGAAAAGATCCTGCTTTTGGCCTGCGTGGTAATTAACCAATACCACAGGCTAATTATAATGATTCATTTCTAAAATAGCACCGAAAGGGGATAAAATGCAGATAGCCACTATGAAGGTTTCGCGTGATTCCAGATCTTTCTGATGAGAACATGCATCAGCTCATGATGTGACATACAATTCCTGATGCTCTGAGTTAAGGGTAAGTCTCTGCTCATCAAGGAGGTTGTTAAAGCATTCTGTAGTACTTGAATTTCAGTTAAAAGCCTGAAGAATAATGGCACATTTTGAGAAGCTGACAAGAAGCATTTAAAACAAAAGCTTTTCAGTGTATTTTTTTCATGTTATGTAACATGAAGTCATTCTTTGGAACTCATGACTGTGAGATGGCTTTGAAATCAAGAAAGCAACAAGATGTAGAAATAATGTATTTTCAAAAGACATGTACATGATTAGTCAGAACAATCAGAATTGCAATTAGTACTTCAAGAAGTCATGATGATTGGAAGGGATGTTGAATCTAATGTAAAATAAATAGAAAGGAATAACGTCTGAAAGGTCATTTTCATAGGTGTTTGATGAAAAAATGATAGTAAATTTGAACCTGTCCTGGTTTCCAACATAGTTCACAGCAGACAACATTATATATGTATATATATATACGTATACATATATATGCTAGGTACTGAACCAGAAAATTGCCAATACCGCCAACAACCACAAAGTATTTTGGCTGGAACTGAGCACAGTCCTTCTTCCGTCTGCCACTAAATCAAATAGCTTTTGACAGTAATTACGCAGTATTGTGTGCAGAGTAAAGTAAGTACATTTTTGCAGTTGTATTTTGCTTGTGACAGTCTTGTCATAAAGAAAAGGACTAACTTGGATACTGCAGTAGATAAAAATGTTAGTGAAGAGAGGATACTGTCTTTGCTTTGGGTTGCAGAACAAGGCTGAGCAGTAATGGTACATGTATTAGCTAATGCATGGGTTAAAGTAGTGTCCAGCTGAGAATGTGTGCATAGGATTCAGGAGTAAAAGATAGATCCTCTTACACAGAGCTTAAAGCCATTAGGAACAAGGCAGCACAATCTAACATTACCCCTATTTTACAGATTGAGAAGTGAGATGCAGAAATGCAGAGGGTCATTCTATCTTTTCCTTTCCTGCATATAATTGCATTGTCTGTACACACAAGCACAGGATATGGTGTGGAAGAGAGCAGAGAATGATTTAACAAGTGTTTTGTCAATAGCAATGCCAAGAAACTCCCTTTGCTAGAAATTCCAGTCTCTGTCACAGGACAAAAAATAATGCAGCTGACTAAACTGTTCCACATATGGTGGCATTTGAAATAATTTGCTTTCTGACTACTAATCGGTCTGCATTGACTGTTAGATTGGTCCATCCTGAAACCCAGAATTCTGTCTGCTCAAATTGTGTTTTATATGGTGCCACGAGGTTTGGCCTTAGAAGGTTGAATCTGGCTCCTTTGATCCAGCAGAGAATCCACTGAGCTTCAGCCTTGCCCACAGTCACTTATTTTTGTTTGGTGGGCCACAAAAACTTGTTTCGAAGGGTCAGGGAAAAAAAAAAAAAAAAAGACTTTCAGATTGCTACTGTTTTCTTTGCCATTAAATTGTATGCAATTTTCAAGCATTGTTAAAAGAATCTAGTTCTGGTTTTACAGATGTACAGACTCCTGTTTCTAACCACTTGCTATAGTAATGTTTGTTTGCCAGTTTTAACCTCTAATCCTTTCTGGGCTTGCTTTGTAATCAAGACCACTGCAAACTAGTCTGTGCAATGCTTCTCCATCTACAAGGCTTGCCTTAAAATAATGAGGTAGCTTAAAATAAGAATAAAACTATCCGTCCTTCAAGGTACCAGCACTCTTTAATAGGTGCTTCATGCTTGCTGGCAGACAGATAGCGTGTCAGACATTTCAGGTGGCTGCTCTGCTGCAGCCCTGCTCACTGCCTCCATGTCTCCCCTGCACCATTAAGCCAGGTGAAAACCATCAGTCTGAAGCTGGTGAATGGTGGAAATAATGAGGGGCTGCTCTTGTTGTTTCTCACTGAAATTGCCTATGCTTCCTCCAGCTAGCCATCCAGCATTGGATGGAGTCAGAAGGCAAGTGCTGTATGAGAGGGACTTACAGACCTTGTGTTGCTGTTATCCTTCCTGTCTAGTCCCATTTTTAAACATAACACGAGCTTCTCAGTAAAATGTTAATCAAAAAGCTACCTCAGAGAAAATCACAGGATTTGGATTTTGAACCACTATTCAAGAGAACCTAAGCCGTTTGGAACAGATTCCAGTATTCCAACTGGTTTTGGTGTTCTTTTATTCAATCTAAATGGACAGGAGGCTTAAAATGATAGAAAATCTGCAGTCATACTAAATAGCTAAGCTCTGACTTGCTTTGTGTTGTTTGAATGTTTCAAGCATGATACTGCTTGATTTAATTCTTGGCTAGGTGGCTGTGCTGATGGTGTTTGGGAGCAGCAGCCAGCCCCGTTCTTCAGACCCAGAGAACTGAGCTGGTTTTTGGCATCAGCTTTACGTTTGAGAGTGTCAATTAGTACTAATCTAGAGGTGGCTTTTTACCTAGCAGGAATGGTGAAGACAGCCCCTCTCCAGTGCTTGAGAGACAGTAGGTTTCTCTTGTTCAATTTTTTTCCAGCTCTTGAAAGGTGACCTACAGCACAATGATTCCTTTCATTCCCCAAGCCAGCCTCTTTCCCATTGTGTTGTCCCTCCCCTTATGTTTCTGCTTCTCCTACAACACACTAACAAGCACTTCGGCTTCGCTCTATTCTATGCTTTATTTTTGTTGCTCACTTTTGCAAAAACAGCTGATGTTCCATTTGAAGTCTACATAGCATGCCATAGGCATCTTGTCGACTTCTGTGTCAGCTGGATCTAGCGTTTAATTTCTGCAGGTAAGTGCCACGTGCCAACCTCACAGCAGATTTTTTGAGGGAGTGTTTTGTGTTTTTTGTTTTGCTTTGTATTTTGTTTTTATTAGTTCTGCTGTGAATTAGTGAAAACCCTGCCATTATAATTCCACTGAATCCTAGGAGCTGCCAAAATGGTGTCCTAGAATGCGTGGCTCACTGCTCTATATTCATATTAATTTGCACTGAGGCTAATTGGCTGTGAAGACTCAATCTTTGCAAAGCAATAAGGACTTTTCTCTCTATTCTAAAAATACTTACGAGTAAAGTTCATTGATACTAAGGCAAGCCTGTTCTAAGGGCCAGTTCCATTTTTTTGAGCATTAATTCCTATGGGGAAATGAGTAACTGCCACAGATGTGGCCATTTTCCTCTCAATACATCAGAAACAATTCTTTGATTTTTCTTTCTTTTAAAAAAAAAAAAAAAAAAAAAAAATTATATGTCAGGTAGGGGCACCATAGGAGGCATTTTACACATACAGAAACATTCAAAATATGTTACCGCGGCAGTAGATAGATTCTATATAAATTCTATTGGGAATGTAAGTCAGAGCATTTATGTTACTGGTATTAGGAGACAGAGCTACCCATGTTGGCTGTTGTTAAAAGAGTTTAATATGTTGTTGTTTAATATCATCTGCTGGAAAAAGCTTAGGTACTGATCTGAGGAGAAATACAAGAGCTAGTATAGGAGAACTTAAGTACATGAGTATTCTCACTCGTGCTATACTCAATTTAAGAAGTGTTATGCAAAAAATAGAACAGTGGTGAGCATATCACTTTGAAACAGACCACAGAAAGAAAAACAAGTTTTCCTTCTTTCTAGTAAACTCTGAATCTGAAGGCAATTACTGCAAAATGTGAAGTTTTCCTCGAAATGCTTGGATGTGAGAAGAACCTAAGTTTCACTTTGACAGTAATGTGTTGTCAGGGAGTGTGTCCTGTACAGAAGGCAACAGATGTCTGACCTTGTCTGAAAAGTCACGTAGGTGATTGGAAGAGAAATGAGTTTAAAAAACTCAACGTGACTGAGCTACATATTCATCATTATGAAATTCTGTATGTGGCATAACAGAGTATTTCCAGTATAATTAAGCACCTTGATACATACTGGACGATAAATGAAAATCTTGTTTTCCATCACTATAAGCCAGATCTTTCGGGGGAGGGCTTGAGTTGAATGTGATACTGAAAGTTCTATATAAAAACAAAAACATCCTTCCTCAAATGATTTGATATAATAAGAGAATGGATTGTGCTGCTTGCAACTGTTTTATCTCCAGATTTCAAAGCACTCAATCTGATTAATAGTAGGGGTTGTTCCCTAGGCTACTTTGCAGAGAAGAATAAGATATTGTTCTCAATCTATGAAGAGCAGTCCAAAGCAAAGAATGGTTATGGCCAAAATTTCATGGCTACACTCTTACAGCTGGAAACACAACAAGAGGATTTAAAGTGTTTACTTTTACTTATAGTGTGGTAGTAAGGAAATCACTGGTTTTGTTCATTAAAAAAAAAAAAAAATTTTTTTGGAACTTTCAGACTTTTTTATGAAATCCAGCCATTGTATGCATTTAAATAGGAACCAATGGCCACTTGTTTGTGTTTAATATTTGAAAATAGGGTTCTTTAGGTTTTCAAGAAGCTGTTCTAGATAACTTCAAGGTTGACAAAACCAGAATCTCTGAAAACTAGATTATCACTGTTCCAAATTGGACTTTCAGAAACAGAGCTTACCAGTTTGCTGAATAGCTAATTAATTAAATGTTGAAGTGCTTTTGTGCTTTTTGGATGTTAAGACCAATTCTACCCTTGGCATCAGTGTATGAACATAAACGATGAATGCAACAGAAATCAACCAATTGTGTTTCCTTTGCTAATGCCACGGCTAAAATAATCTCTGTGCATCTTTGTACATCAGTGGGCATGGCAATGCCTTGTTAGGATTGTTATTTTAATCCCCCAAGGTTATTGCAGGATGACTGGTATTTTCAAACCTTGATGGAAAGGTTGCTGTGAACTTCTGGAAAAGTCAGTGAGGAAACATAAGTCAACACAGCTACTGACGGGAAATCTTAGCGCTCTTGCTTATTCCCTTATTAATAATGCTTGTCCTCTGTGATTTACACCTGGATTGCTTCAGTATTCCTGTGTTGCTTTACTGTTTGCATTCAGTGCTCACTTTTAAGGATCTGATTTGAAACCTTGAGTTCATGATCCAAGACCTTGAAGCCAGTCCTTTTTTTGAGTTTGTTTGGGCAAGAATTTACTCCAGGTAAAGGTAGGTACTTAAGTGAGGCACGTTAATATAACTCCTGTAAATACGCTCCACAGTCAGAAAACACACTCACACCTCTAGGGAAATTCTGATTTTTAGGAGTCACTGAACTGTTCACCGGAGGTAAAATCCTGGAGGAACACACTCCTGATTCATACAAGTTCTCAAAACCACCTTGGCATGGACATGGAGCTGTATCCAGACTCAAGTTCTGTTAATCATATTCATTAGTTTTCTGGGTCAAGACTGTTTCATGTATGCCTGGTAATGCAATAATGATTTGTACTCATCATAATTCTGGTAATAAGAAATGTAGTAATTATGACACGTGAAACACAACCGAATAGTCAGCATTGGCTTCTCAGCTGCAGTGCTGGTTGCATAAAATTCGCTAACAAAAATAACAACCAAATATATGATGGAACTAACTGAAAGCTGCTCACTTATTATAGAACCATTAGTCATTTCATCACACCTCCAACCTTTCTTTTTTGTTCTTTTAATTTCTTCTGCACAGGCTTATTTTTAGAGGAACTTGCTGCACTTGGATTCATGCACAGCAACACAGCCTAAAATACCATCCTTTGAATTAATTCTATTTTTTCTCTTCTACATCAAAACAACTAAAATTATATTGCATGGCATATCCCAAGCATTACTTCTATTCACCCTCTGCTTTTTATGTATGAAAAATATATGCAGTAAATGTGCAATGGCTTGACTGGGCTAATTCTAGTTAATGGTGTTGAAAAATGCTTTGTAGCTCTCAATTATACCGTGCTTTCAAGTTTTGGAAAAATTCCTCTGGATGAGCTGTTGAAGACATGAGGAGGATCTGGAGTGGCTTAGTTCTCTCGAAGGACAGAGCCACAAGTTGGTGATGGGCATGGATATCCTGGTGCTGTAGCAATTAGGTGGGTGAATTCTGAAGGGAACCGTGGGCTAACCTTCCCATACCAACATCTTTGGGGTTTGGGAGACTTAGGAGTATTCTTTGCTTGTGCAGTTCTTTGGAAACTATCTCAAGTCTCTTAAACTTGAAATATATTGTTGGGCATGATGCTAAGGCAGTTATTAATCATGCAAATTATGGTTAAATTTTAACCTCTGAAACTAAGAACACAAGCAAAAGGCTAAGATTAACAACATATGGTTTTCAGCAGCTGAAATATTGTTGCAGCTCTTAATTTATTTTACAGTAGTGTTCAGTTTCCAGCTGATATGACTGCAGTCTCTTGAGCACTGTGCAAATATGAAAGGACAGTCTAATTTTTTTTCTGAATTTATTTGTATGCTGGAAAACACTCTGTGCTCCCAACCTGGCAACAGCAAAACAAAGTACTTAACCTCAGAACATTTCTGAAGGAACATCTTCAGGAGAGACACTGTGTGTCCTGGGAGCATTTTTCTTAGCTATATCATCTCACTTGTTCACTTACATATAAACCTGTATCACATCTTTTGCCCAGTGTTTCTCAAGCATGGGCTGCAATATAAACCATCCTGTTTTCCTTGGCTATTCAGTTAGCAGTTTGCAATTCTGATGAGCCTGCTCCTGTCTCCTCTTTATGTACTGTCCCCTCATATTTAAATTGAGCATTTGTATCTTTGTATGCATTCACTTTCAAGTAATTAATTCTTACAGAAAAAGTTACTTAGATATCCATTTAGCTGCTAATGGCTGCATTTTTCAGGAGCCCATCCTTGACAAGTGTATGGGGTATTCTTTATCAGTTTCTCCCTGTAGATTGCTCTGAATGACTGGTCACTGAGAACTTTGTGAATATTGACAAGGCTGGGCACACTGAAATCAAGAGAATGTATCTTCCAGTAATTATTGCCTTTCCTTTGGTACCATGGCTAATTGCTTAGGCCAATGGTCTGAGACGGGATTTATTCCTTTGGTTCCTCCTGCCCGTAGCTTCTCCCCTCAAGGTGCTAGAAGTTGATTCTGTGTGTTTTGGTATCATTAATGTTGGAAAGAACAAGGTTATCTAAGATGGATTTGGATGGGGGAATTGAGTGCACTCTCAGTAAGTTTGCAAATGGCACCAAGCTGTGGGGAAAATGTCCACCTGCCGGAAGGTAGGAAGGCCCTACAGAGAGATATGAACAGGTTGGATGGATGGACTGAGGCCAATGGGATGAGGTTCAACAAGACCAAGTGTCAGGCCCTGCATTTTGGTCACAGCAACCCCATGCATTGCTGCAGGCTTGGGCAGAGTGGCTGGTAGGCTGTGTAGAGGGAACAGGTCACAGATCTGAAGGTGTTGGTCAGTTCTCAGCTGAACATGAGCCAGCAGTGTGCCCAGCTGGCCAAGAAGGCCAATGGCATCCTGGCTTGTATTAGCGTTAGTGCAGCCAGCAGGAGCAGGAGGTGATCCTCCCTGTTTACTGGCACTGGTGAGATCACACCTCAAGTTCAGAGTTGGGCTGCACGCTACAAGAAACACATTGAGACTATGGAGTATGTCCAGAGAAGGGCAGCAAAGCTGTGAAGGGTCTGGAGCACAAATCTTATGGGGAGCATCTAAGGGAGCTAGGATGGTGCAGACTGGAGAAGAGGAGGCTCAGGGAGACTTTATGGCCCTCTGCAACTCCCTGAAAGGAGGTGGTGGCCAGGGGGGGTTGGCCTCTGCTTCCAGTTGACAGCAATAGGATGTGGATAGTGGCCTTAAGTTGTACGAGGGTAGGTTTAGGTTAGATACTAGAAACAATTTTCTCCCAGAAATAATGGTGGGGTATTGGCACAGGCTGCCCAGGGAGATGGTGGTGTTTAAGGAAAGGGTAGATGTGGCACTGAGGGACATGTCTTAGTGAGAATATCAGTGGTAGGTGGACAGTTGCACTAGATGATCTTGGAAGTCTTTTCCAACCTTACTGATTTAGTGATTCTATGATTCTAATTCAACCATTAATCCATCACCAAGACCCTGGTGCCGGTTTGCAATATGAAAAGTAGGACTTTGACACAGAAGGTGAAGGCTAATTCAAAAGGTTTTTGTTTGTTGAAAGACGCAGAGAGGTTCAGGCAGTGTTAATAGAAGTAGTAGAGAAGGGAATTGTCCTACCTGCCCCTGTGATCTCCCTTTGCTTCTGCAGGCGCTGGGGCGAAGCTCTGAGAGGTGCATCTGAAGCAAGATGTGACAAAGTGATAAAACCCAAGACTTCAAGTAGAACCAGTCTGCTGATGTTCAGTATCAAAATAAGTCAAGCCCAATTTGCTGCAGGTGGTAGCTGAATCTCACAAACAGGACTTACTTAGTGAATTACATGACTGCTAGTTAGTAGAGCATGACCAGACTTTTCACACTGATCAGTTCTCCAAAGACAAGCCTTGCTACCTGCTATCAGAAACAGAGAGGAAAGACCCATTAATCACAAAGTGTTCTAACAACCTCTTTGTGCCCACTGCTAAATGGAGGCAGGAGCCCTCCGTTCCACTACATGCTTTACTTGTCAACAGGAAATGCACACAGCAAATCACAGCTCTCTCTTCTAGTCTGCAGGGAGAGACAGCCATGCTAAACTTCATTATTTTTTCTCAGACTCATCTCTAGAGTTCACTCACAGATGGACTTTTCATTCCTCCAATGTCCTATATGTTTCCTGTGTGCTTATTACACCGGTAAGGAAATATCTTTGAACTGATCTTAAATGGAGTGCAATTTTGTGGAATCTTTAAAAAGCTGTGCTTTTTCCCCATAGGAGTCTGTGGGTTGGAAAGTAGAACTGCACCCAGCACAGACTGCTGGCTGTTGCTGAACTACCTCAAGTTATTTAGCTCACAACCTCCAGGTTGTGAGCCCATTTAACCCTATGCATAGGAGAAGGGTGCGTGTGAGTACCTGTTCTCTGTGCTAATGTGTAATGGGAAGAATTAGGTAGGGGCATCTGCCTGTGCTCTTTCTCCTGCACAACTGAGGCAGAAACCAGGCAGATCCTGGACTCCATTTCTATTCTCGTTTGCCAGAATTACACTGGAGAGCAGTTTATTACTGGTATAAGCTAACAGAGAAGAGCTACACTAACAGAGTGCTACTGAATTTCCATTATCTCGGGCACAGTGCATCTTGCACACATTACCTTTTTCCCCTTTAACTCCCAGAGGCAAAGCCAGGTTCTGCAGGAAGCAGAGAGCAGCATTATTGACAGCTGCGACAGACGTGATATCTCCTGGGATCAGCGGTAAATGCAATCAGAGTGACTTACAGATTTGCACTGCATATCATCTTTTTTGATGTTGCATCGTCAGGAAGTCGTGATGAACGTATATCTGGAGTTCAAGAGTCCTGGGTTTTGTGCAGCTGCTCCGCTGACCTTGAGCGAGTAACTATTTCTGCAGATCTCCTTTTCCCCCACTTGTAAAGTGGGGGCAATAATAATGATTTTCACCACAAGTCTGCTCATGCAGACTGTCCAAAAATGATGTGCCATCCTTAAGGAAGGTGAAAAGAGAAATTGTAGTCCCTCTCATCAAGGGCAGCCGTGGGGGTTACTTTGCAGCAGGCAGAACCCACGCATAGCGGCAAGCTGAACTTTAAGAGAAGAGACGTTTCGTTGCCCCGCATGTCAGATGATGGCAGGTGCAGGTGGTCAATTAGTGGGATGTGCAAGGGATTGGGAAATCAGACAGGTCTGTGGGCATGGCAAGATGCAATTGTGGTGCAGAGGGAAAAAAGAGCACGCAATTAGGAGCGGATTCTAGAATTAAAGCACAGTATGTAATGTGAAATCCTGTTCATTGCCTGAAAGAATATCATATGCCAGTGGGCTATAGCATGTGTTCCTTTTTTTCTTTCTTTTTTTCTTTTCCCTCCTTCCTAAACCCGCTGCTTGGTAACGGCAGTATTTTTGGGACTGATTCTTTTGCTAATTGCTAACCAGAAATAGCACCTAAGTTTGGCAGAGCTTTCAGGAGAAGAAGAATGAAGGCTTTTTTTTTTTTTTT